>NW_009259318.1:3031460-3053033 GCF_000687185.1 Egretta garzetta | reverse complement strand
TCAAACAAGACAGCCAAATGTTTTAAACAATAAAACGTGTAGCAAATTCAGTATTTGGCAGTTCCTTGTCAGTTTGCACAATGAATATACACTGTGTTTTCTACTGCAGCCTCAAGGCTTTGCAGACTTGGGAATCACTCTGCGTTTGTAAACCAATAAAAATAAATATACATGCATTTAAAAATGATCCAGTTGCTCTCAGAAGAGCTTATAACCAAAATACTTTCCTGCTTTATACTCTCCAGTAAACAAAACAAAGATCAAAGTTACAAACTGAGAAATGCTGAGACTGATGTTTCCAAAAATTTGCTATTGAGTAGTTCTTAAATTCGCATGTAACATTTGTTATTCCCAATGGATGCCGTATAAGGAAAAGTTCAGCAAATGTGTTAGAAATTCTTATTTTAAGATGTACATGCTTCATACACCTCTGTTGATAACAAAACAATAGGGGTAAGATAATAAGTTTTCATCCTTGATTACTTTTCTGCTTTAGTGGAGTGCTCCCACTGTGATCTGCACAAGACATTTCACAAGACATTTATCTACAAGAGAAAGGAACAGAAAGAAATTCAGGCAGAGTGATTAAACCTGTTGTCTCCTTTCTACAGACACGTGCACGGGCTTAATCAATCTGACGCCAGCAGTCTCCACTTTTACATTGCCTGCTGGCTTCATGCCTGACAGATTCCACCTACTGTACATCTTTGTAGGCAGAATAAAGATGTGAGATAAAGAAAGCGAAGTGAGCCAGCAGAGCAGACTGCATAAATTGCATGCCACTAGTCTAAGCTGCGTGAGGCTCTGATCCCCGCGACTATTGCTGTCTCAGCCGCCCTGCAGTGCAAATAGAGTGTTTATGAAGAGTATATGTTTGCTCTTGAAAGCCAAAGCTTGCAAAAAGTTAGGCTTACTCTGTTTTTTTCCGAACTGTGAATGGTAATGCTTTCAACATTAAAGGGTCTGCCTTCTTTAAGTGTTGAGTTGTCCATCTACACGTACTACACTAGTCAAATAGGAAACATATTGCGGTAATGGAGGTTCTTATGAAAATTTACCAATTCATCTTAGACGTACTGACATAAGAGGACTTTTTTTAAGCAACAGCTTTTAGGCTTGCTATATGAAAGCAATGACTGTTTCAGCCCAGAATTTTCCTAAGGGGCAAAAACCAAACAAAAACCTGTAACTAAATCACTAGCATTCCCTCTCCCCAATGAAAAACGCCAACAATGTTGCAATTTGAAATTCAGTAAGAAAAACAGTTAACATAATGAATTGCTCTGGGCTTTATGTGTCCTTGATGAGGGTAATATTGGGTTCTCCCCTAAATAAAAACATCCCTTGAGGATGAAATGCTAGGACAATAAATATTATGTTTTAAGGGGAGAAGAGGCAGACCTGCCAGCTGTCTTAAACTGAAATCCAGGAAAAAAAATCCCATTTCTTCCTCCTATGATTTAATATTTGAGGGGCCATATTTGTGCACAAGATGCAAAGAAAGGCACTGAAGAAAACGAATGACTATGGGAAACTTTAAATAGCTCAGATAATATATTCTAGTATAAAAAAAGCAAAGAGCTTCTAGTTTCAGATTTATAACCTAAAAAGGTTACTATAATGAGAAAATTCCAAGAGTAAGAATAAGAGATGAGTAAAAAAATTACAACAGTAAGAGAAATTCCCAATGTAAAATTAAAAATCACTCCTTTGTAATCATCTAAATCACAGAGGTACATTTCATTAATTGCAGTAAATCTCATTATTATCACTGTATCACAAGTCTATTAGGAAAAAACATACAGACAACCAAAGATCACAGACCAAGCTATTATAGGTCAGCCATACTCCCAGTGGTGTGGGCCAGCATTGGGGAATTCTAATTTGCTAGTTCCATGATAAAAATAATAATAAAATACTGAATGAGAAAAGTTCTTTTCAAATAGATACAGAGTAAGTTGTAAATAACTTCTGTATGGCTGGAAATTTCCCTTTCAGTTTATGGGAGGATATGGTTCTGCGAATGGTATCTATACTTGACGATAAAACATACGGAGTGTCCTTAATTCAGGAAAAGCAGGATAAAGAAAAAGACTCCTGAGAATTATAGACCTTCACAAAAAATCCTGGTATAAAAGGCATCATTCACTCAAACGCAGGAGAAGAAAGATAAGAACAACAGGGTGTCTTGACCCCAGTGTATTAAGAGTGGTCATATGGAAAGAGCCAGATGGACAATGCTGTCCTAACAAAACCTAACAAAAGCTTCATTTGAATTCTGTCTGTTAAGATTTCAAAAAAAAAAAAAAAATTTAAAAGCACAACGTCAAAGCAGTTACTGTAGACCTGAAAAATAGACATCACGTCATGCATACCCCTGTGTTCTGCTCTCATGAGCAGGCAGTCAAGAGGATTCTTGAAAATACAAGTATTCTTCCTGTACTCATAGCGGAGAGAGGACAGACATCCCAGAAAGAATGCTACAAGCTGAGGTCTATGGTTGGGATGTCTATCCACTGCCACAGACAACTCAAGCGTCTTCTAAGACAAAATTATCAGTCTTTTTAAATTTACCTTTTTGGAGTGCCAGCATTTTTTCTCATACTAAGAGAAATATATTTTCAAAACTATGCCATTTTTAATAAAATATTACAATCACCCATTAGAGCTGAGTGATGTATATTCCAGCAGTCTAAAGAAAGCAGGAAGGCATAACATTTCACGTAAAATATTTTGAATGCCAAGTGATGCTATATGTAAATGGAAAATATAGCTAGATATATGCATAGCACATGGTCTGCCAGGACATTTCCCAGGTGTCTTTTGAATCTTTTGGACACCGACCAAATTTAAAAATAGGGAAATCATGCTTTCCCCTACTTTTTTCCTAAAGTCTCGGTTGACAGCTGAGCTGTACAATTTACAAACCCCTATTTCTGCCTGATCCTTGATTTGAGACACCAGAATCTGTTACCCATAAAATAACTGTACTAATGATATTGATCCAATTCAGAATTGCCACAACTGGATCAAGTGGGAAAGCACAAGCACAAAAAGCAAGAGAGCTCCAAGTTTACACTGATGTTTTCAATAATTAGATTAATAGAAAGCTAAATCTTGAATAACAAACAAAATAATTTCTGTTTAAAGGATGATGCTGTCACCTTGTTAACAGACCTTCAAGAAACTAATGGTGTGCAAGGGGGAGGAGAGATTATTTTCTTTCTAGTCAAGAACTGGGGACTCACCATCGCTGGGGCTGCCAAAAGTGATCACTACACTCGTCCTTCTGCTTTCTTTAAGATTTATTTCCACAGGAACGTGCACTTCACAGACCTACTGCCCTTTCCACCTGAGACACCTTTTTACCTGCTATTCTTTTTGGTGGCCAAGTCTTTTTGTAAGAGGCTCAAAAGCCAGGATGGAAAAGAGACAGTCCTTCCTCTGGATCCCTCCAACCCCTTCTCTGGGGAATCAAGGCATTTTCACTCAGATCTGCATCACCCTGTGGCAGCCAGGATTTATGTCTGGCATGTCTGAAAGCTTTCTCAGGTATGAAAATTCTTCTTTAAAAAGAATGAATGAAAAGGAGGGAGAAAGAAAGCTCACTGACCAGTAGAAACAAACTACCTAAGTAAAACAGGCTCAAGGCTGAGGCATGTGATTTAATTGGGGATGTATTTAGGCTAACAGGAAATGCCACTGATAAGACGTTAAGGACTAAATGGACAATGTCTTCTAAGGGATTTCAAGTTCTTTGATGGGCCTATAAGGCAGAAGTCCTCTAACAGTCTGTGCTGCAACCAGCATTAATTATGGATTTATATATGTGGAGGAAAGGCTTGATAGTTATCTGTAATAAGCCTAAATTGCAGAGAGACAACCTGAGGTCAGAGAAGTTATTAGTCTGCCACAGAGAACTTGTAGTGAATCTAGGAAAAAAGGCGGGGGGTGTGTGAGGGGAGGAGAAAGGGGGGTAAGCAACCCCAAACACACTCCCCCGTCCTTCCCAAATTGAAGTAACACTGCCTTCGTCATCTTTACTTCCTAGCTGACATGCAAAAATCAAGGTTTTCTGCTTTCATAGTATGTTAGATTTACTTTACCTTTTCTATGCAAAATACTTTAACAATCACTCTGTTACCATGCTGTCACAAGTAAAGAGGTCAGCTGAAAACATAGCTGGTTTCTGGAATACAGGAATTTTTAAGGATATCTCCTCATTCTGAAGATGGAGATGGCCTTCCCCATATACAGAAAAAAAGGGTGCTTGGAGGCCCAAAGCAACTCTTCTCACTCACGCAAGCAGCCAGTACACTACCTGGCTGAGCTGCTGCTGGTCTGCCAGAGGTTGGAGGCTACGGTTTCAAAGAGTTCCAGCTGTGACAGAAAAGCGCTAGAAAAGCTCTGTAGGTAGAGGATTGAATGCCAGTTTTCTATGTTGTCATAAACATGAGATACCTACAAATGAACAAATGATTTGCCCTGGGGCTCTCTAACTTAATTTGCTATATACATGTTAAATCAAATTAAAAATCTTGCCTTTCCAAAAAGTTACTTTACTGCATTTTCAAAGTTGCAGTTTGATCAGCTGACTTTGATTTCACCAGAGGCTTACATTATAGACATTGTGCCTGCCAAACCTTCACAAAAAAAAAGTATTTAAGTGCCTGTTCTAAAAGGGAAAAAAAAAAAGTTCAATCTTCCTGGCTTCAAATGTTTGATACTCTGCACATTCTGAAGTACAATTCACTTGCACACTGAGAGTTTTTAAATCCAAGCACCACTCACAGATTTCACACAAAGAGCTGAGAATTCACAGATCCTGATCTGGAACCACGCAGCCCTTGTTGCGTACAACCCCCAGCCCACTGCACCACAGGAACTGAAGCGTGGGCCTGAGGTTTGCCCAAGAGCACCAAGAGGTCTTCCGAGACATCCTGATGTGCGAGCCGCATACAACTGCATGGTTGCTTCTTATTGTAGGAGCTGCACTTGACGGAGCCCCTGCATGGATGAAAATTTTTGTCCATGAACTCTGAACAGAGAAGTGATGGGTAGTTATCAAGGGAGCAAGTTAAATGAAAATAGTAATAAAATTTCTGAGTCATTTGACCTGCTATTCTATTTGCAGGTTTGGACAAGTGTTTTTAAAAGGTTGCCCAGCACAGAGCAGAGAATACCTTCAATGGTAGAGATGTAACAGAACAAATGGTATTAAATTCTTTTTTTTGGCGTACGGTATTTTTTCTGTTTCCAGATCTCACTAATTGCCTTCATGAAATACTAGAAAAGGCCAAAGATCAAATAATATATCTGCCAGTGAAGTGCGTGCCACACAGAAGGGATGCCCACAGATACTAGTTAATTCTGCCCAGCCTCTCAGGTCTTAAGGTGCAAGCCAGCTCTGATTCAAAAGCTCTTTGACCCATGTAATGCTGAACAGGACTGTGCAATCCTGTCAGCATGGTAGGGCTCACAGGCTGGGCTCAACACTGTTCTTACAATCCAGTGTACTGCATGTAGAAACTGTCCCACTTTCTACCACTATTTACAGTGATGAGTGCTAGGATCACACTGTGATTTGGTAGAGTAATGATCAAACAAAATTCTGAAGTGCCAAGGCTTATGTGACCTCTGAACACTCAGGCAATACTAGGACCAAATTTTTACTCTTGCCTAAATAAAGAGAAGCTCGAGGAGGCAGACCTCTGTGCCACACTAAGCTCAGGGCTGTTTATGTTTAGGATAAGTACTGCCCCACCACAGGAACTGGACTCGGCCTGTATGTCCACCACTACAGGGAAGACAGAAGTGTGATCACTGTGGCTCATTCAGTCCTTTTGGTCTGTCCTGCATCTGTCCACAAGGACCTTAATTACTGCTAACTGGAAGGACTTGTTTGGTCAGAAAGCACAGGGGAGCAGAGTATAAAGTTTTAATTTGCAGATCCCTACAAATTGCTCTTCAGAATTTTCCTTTCCAAAGGGAAAAGTGGTGCTCCTCTCTTTCCCGCTCAGTGAAGGCCATGGTTTCAATTTGAGTTATGAGTGGGATAAAATATATCTTTAAATAAGCAGGGGAGTAGAAATAACTGAAGAGCCTGGTTTTATGGATCAAAAGTTTTAGACCAGTGAGACTGCAAGAATACGTGCTTCCATTAGAAACACGTGTGCTGAATATTAGGCAAAATACTTCTGTTTCCAATACTGTCAGATACTTGAAATCAACCGTTCATATAATGGTCATTAAGCTAAATAAGGATGCTTACTAAAGACACCATTCCTAACATGAAAGAGTATTTTTTTTTGTTACCTATAAGCCTAAGTTTTCGTTTTCCTGTGGCTAGCTGTTAATGAGGGAGAACTTCCTTTCATTTCAGGAAATATCTAGGCCTATATAAAGTCTTCATCTGAGACTCATATTAAATGTTGATTTCATCTGTCACTAGGAAGTTTTACCAAGGTTTGTACAAATCTATTTATAAACCCTGTAATTCTTATAATTGATAGCATTTTAAATACAGTCAATTTAAGACCTTTCACATTTCTTGTGAAAGATATGGTAAGAATGAATAATAGAAATTAAATACCTGTTTCAACCTTTGATTTAGAAAAAACAATGCCAAACTGTAGGTGTGTTCCCTTGCATTTTGGACTGTGACATTTCTTTTTTGGATGAAAGAGATGCCAGCTGGACTACAAAGACACTTAACACATTTGAAAAGATGCCTGGATTTATTATTGCCAGGAACCAACACCGGATTTTTACAAATGTATATAAAATGCTGCTTCTGATCTTTTTACTGGTTTTGTATTTCAAAACTCATCTGAAATTTTCCACTGCCAGTATGCGCTTCTGACACAACCATAGTAATGGAACAAACACAACTCAAAAGAAGCATGTTTTAACCAAAAAATCTCTGCTACTTCCTGAAGCAATTAGTATCTCCCTCATGATTTCTCGGTCAAGTAATAATCAGGCTTAGCTTTACTTAGCTTATGATACCCAATAAGCCACAGCAAATGGCACAGTAGTGATGTTAGATAAGGAAACTTCCTCTCTTCATGTTTCTGTGGTGCAATGATTTCCTTTAATTTATCAATGGCTACATAAGAAAAGAGCAAAGAAAAGCAACAGAAAGTGTTCTGTAGCCAAGTGAGAATGGAAACTCTTAACCTCTAGCATACTGTTCTGGAAAAGTGATATACCAACAACAACCAGGTTTGTAATAAATGCACAATAGCGCTAATAGTAAGAGCTAGTAACTGCTATCATAAAACAGAAATGCCAAAAAGTAGCACACACAAAAAATGAGAATGGAATAAAAATTACAGATTAATTTACAGAGCCTATTTTCCTCTGTGCTACCATACACAGTTCTCTCATTTAATTCAGAAAAAAGTCAGAGTACAGCTGGTGAGTCAAGTCTCTGACCTCACTTAAATCTTCAAGCTAATCTTGTGATTATGGTATTTCCTTATGACTGTTCTAATTTGTGAGTTATGATATTATGACTTTGCTATTTTAGGCTGTCCTTTCAAAACATATATTTGGATTAACTATAATATATAAACACTTGTTCAAATTTAGGAAATGTTTTTGCAGTTATAACCAAGCAGATTATTTCTTCCAGAAATATATTTTAATTAAAAAGAGAATTACCTATAATCTGATGTATCATGAGAAAGAACACAAAATGATGGCATAACAACTGGCATACAGATAGTCATGTACTCCAGTCTCCTAAACACCTTGGTGGTACCCTGCCAGTCCAACAACTGAAATCAGAAGGAATAGTTGCACACTAAAATGCCAAGTGAAAAAAATGTATTAGAATCTGGTGAAGTATAAAATAAGTAAAGGTTTTGAAGTACTAAGAACAGAGAAGTTATTTCACAGAGGAAAAGGGCCCATCATACCTCAACGCTTTCATATCTCATAAAATGACTTGTGTATTACAAGTGTTTCTGTGGCACGTCTTAGGGGCATATCTGGATCTTAGAAACACCTTTCAAAAGGCATCATTATTCAGTGCTACACAGTAGAAATTACAAGCTGTAATAATTAGAACAATGAACTCACAAACAACATACATTTCCTATATTTGAGCAGGCAATTGAGACACACAGATCATGCAGGTGAATCTTCATCCAACATGAGATCAGAAAAACAGCATTAGCTGCAAATGGAGAATGCATAAGTAACTTAAGGGGAATGTCCTAACCCATCAGAAACTTTTATGGTACACTATGCTGTTTCGGATTTATCAGATACAGAATAGCGATGTCTATAGAAACAACAATAGATATACAGATATACAAGAATAATTTTAGAAACACACAGAGAATCTATAAAAACCCAATTATGTGCTATTGCTTGTACTCCTTGTCTCACAAACCTAACCTTCACTCATGTAGCTTAACCACACACAATCACACAGCTCAGTCACATCAAAGCTTCCTAAATACACAACCATTCCCTGCACCATATCTCAGAAATTAACAGTAATATGAGCTACCTACTAATGGCCCAGGTAGTCCACTCCATCACAACAGTACAACATATCTATTATGTTACCATTAATAATTATCTAATTTGCTTTGCAGGTAGAAATTTGTATTTTAATCTTGCTATAAAATCTCATAAGTTCAACTTCCCTTAAATTATTCATATTTAGCAGCTGTGTTGCTGAAGATTTTAGGAGTTCCACACACTGAGCTCTCCATTTAAAACAACAACAACAAAAACCACTGGAGAAACCATCCCTGCTTTATTCTAAAATATGAATGCAATTCTGAAATTTAAACCCTAATTTAGTTTATGTGGAATGGAGACAAAAAGGTGCTTATTAGCGGTTTAGTCACTTGTTTTGATGTTACCAGCATCTCCCCAGGACACGAATAATTAACAGCAAGACACTCAGAGAGACTTGAATCATTTCCAAGTGTTTTGCACTTTGATAAAGTCTGGAGCCTTTTAGATGTCTAACATAATCATTTTTATATTCCTCTCTTCCTCCTAGCTAATTGATCTTAAGATTCCAACAAAATGATCACAGTTGCTTAATTAGTCTCAGATTTTAGAAAAAGAGCTTGATCAGTATTTATGCATTTTAATAGTATGCTGAACCTTTTAAGATCACCTTCAACCTGGTGTAATTTGTCAGCTGCAGCACAAAAAATGTCACAATCAGGTCAGCATTATAAAACAGACTTGAAGGTATCAATATTTGATTTTAAAATTCTCCTCGAAACACAAATTTTAATGAAAAAATCAGAGCCATTTATTTATTCATTACCAGTGATTCAGAATTACAGCTTTAAAATGTTGAGGTCAAAAGACTGTGTATTGCTTCTCATAGAAATTCAGACAGAATTTTTTTTCTCTAGCTACATGACATGGACACACAATACTTCCAAAAGCCACTTTTGTACAAATAGTTTTGGCCATACATTTCACTGACTTTATCTAGGCCATTAGGAGCTAGCTCACATTACTGTTATTTCCAAGCTATAGAGTAGAGAAAAGTTACACATTTAAGAAGATTAAATGCTTAATAGTCCAGTCTTTCACAATTCAGTATTTTGTCAACTACTGCAGGCAGTTTTAATGCACTTAGTGATACCATGCTTTTAGTGAAATATGATTTAAATGTGCTAAACTACATATTCAGTTTTTCCTGCTGGGGGTCACAATTCAGTACCCTCTTGTATTTTTTTTTTCTGTTTATCAAAGATAGTCCAGCCATACAACTCCTCATGCATCTAGTTTTCATAGACTGTAGGCTTCCTAGGGAATGGAATGTGAAGTATTTGGAGGTTTCTTGCCCCTAGAAGTATGATAAGAATCTCCAGTTTCCCTGCTGGAAAGCAGTGAGTTTTCAAAAAGAAATTATGATGTAAACAATGTGTTACTTCTAGGGGCCTGTTCCACTGTTATATATAAGGATACATCTTCTGTTAATAGTGTGTTAAAAGTGTGGTTCCAGCATCACCTAGATTAGGCAACCTACACTTGCCACACAGCCAAAACAGTGGGCACACAGCCACGGTGAGCTGCAATGTGCAGAATCACTCTGAAGGCTGGAAGAGACCTCTGGAGGTTTCCAGTCCAACCTCTCATTCAAAATATACCAAGCTGCTTGGGGCCTTGCTCACTTGAGATATGAATTTCTCTAGGGATGGAGTTTACACATCTTCTTTGGATGCCTGTACTTAATCACACTTAAAGTGAAGAGCTTTTTCCTTCCGCATATTTGGAAATTCCCTTGGCTGCAAGTTGTGTCTGCTGCATCTTGGTTTTTTGTTGTGTACCTCCAAGAAGTGTTTGGCTCTACACACACAGTGGTTTCTCTTACTGTCCTGAACAACTGCTGGTCAGCAGTATAAATGGCTATTTCATATCTAATGCTGTTTAAGTCACTACCAAGACAGTCAACAAATGTGTATGCTATAAAATCTGATTGTCAGTGATATTTGCACTGTAGTCACGAAACCCAGATACTGCAGCCCATGAGGTTACTCTGACAATATGGCTGGATACAGTCACTACTTGGACTGAAAGCTCATTCCCTTTAAATCAAATTTCTCAAAAGGATATTTTTTAAATAAAAAAATTCTGTGAAATTAGTTCAGTAAAAAAGTAACTCTGCTTATATATAACTTCCTTTGACACAGGAGTATGTGGAGGACATACAGATCTTTCCTTCTAGACGTGTGTGTGATCAAAGGGTGTGAACAGTAAGATATAGGAGTTTCCACAGTAATTGAAGACTGACATAACTATTTATTATGAACATCAGCAGTGTAGGCAGATACAGCAAAGTTACTTCTGCATGCCTCAGAAAACAAACTGTTAGTGTACCAGCCTGAATATAAAACTAAAACTTCATTCAGAGCAAGGAAGGCCATACCCACTGTCAGCTTAATTTTAGCTGATCTTCAGTCCCTTCCATTAATATTTGCTTATTTTTAAGATATGTAAGTCTTCAGTAAGATGTGCTTTAGCTTTTTCACTTAACAGATGTATTTCTATAACTCCATCCATTTGTATACGTAGTAATGAGAGGTTGTGAGTGCGCTATAAAACAGAACCATCAGGTCAGGAGGCCTTGAACAAAGGCAAATATTGCTAAAGGCAACATACCCTTAACTGCTAAGTGAGGGGAACTAGAAAAACACCACATTGTCCTAATCAGAATATTTTTGCCTCCAACAGCTGGAACTTTTCAGCTGAACTATTACTGGAAGAGAGTGGCATAGTAATGTTTTTATCAATTCACATGGATAGCTACCCTTACAAGATGTGATTAGCCTGTTGCAGTGTAGGTGTGCTGGCAAGAGGAAGCAGCTGGTATTTGGAAAAGACACATGCCTGTGGACGGCTGTTTGAGTCAGACATTTCAGTCTCTTTAGCTAGTCTATGCCAGATTTACTTCTTTTTTTTTTTAAATAAACAATGGTTTCTGTCAATGTTAAAAAAAATCAAAATTATGATAAACTGTGATAGCTAATTTGATTAAGCAGGAACTGGCTGTGATGAATGGTTAAAGCACAGTTTATCTTCATAAATGCTTAGTTAACCTAGAAGCAAAAAAGAAAAGAACATTGTATTCTTTCTGATTCTATCCAACTAAGTTTTCTGGGGAACCAAGTTACCTTGCTGTCTCCTACAGCAGATGCAATTTTCTTAGCGATTTAGATTTATATTTCATTTTGAACACCAGATATTTTCCAGAGAATCATAAATCAGGCACTCAATCAGCAGTAACAAAAATAAAGACACTATTTATATATAGTTAATTGTCTTTGAAACACTGTAGTCACAGCATATCTTACCCTAAGAGCACACAAAGCAGGCAAGATTGTAGTCTCCTGAACTGCAAAGCTAAGAGGGATCATGCATAAAGGTCCAAAAGCTGTTTTGGACATTTCCATCATAGCTCTCAGAGTCATGAGTCTAAGTCTCTGTTTCTAAAGCCTACCAAAAGCCATGCTGAAATCCATTTTGATTACATCATCTGGAAGAGCAATCCATTGCTGCAAGTGTATTCTTCTTCAAATATGTTATGTGACTCTCTCTGGGATGAACTTGGCAGTGGAAATCAGTGTATTCAACTTCATTACTCTAGTCATGATTAAACATCTTTCTAAAGTCAGCATCAAGGACTACTCATATGTCAAGACCACGGTGTTTAACTGTGGTTAAGGTACTATGGTAAATTACTGCTTTGTGCCATAGCTGAAATTGGCTTTGACATTTTGAGAGAGAAAGATCATGCTCTTATGTAGAAAACCACTTTATGATCCACTTAAGGCCTTAAGATGGTCTAAAATTTTTGTCCTATCATAGTCACAGATCAAATACCAAACCCACATACACAATATATAGGAAGAAGGCCAGCAGTTTAATTAGGTTATGTTCTGAGATTGCCATTAGGATGCATGTGCAATGTGATTTCAGCATGACCTTTTCCAAAGGAAGTCATGACACTGGGAATCCACAGTGAGGTCAGAGCAGAAGTAAAACAGTGTCAAAGTCCACTTGCTTAATTCAGCAATGCAAAATGTATTTTACTGGAAGTGGCAGGAATTTTAGCAGGACAATCCTGAGAGGCCTTGTAAAAAGACAGATCTGAACTACTGGTCCTTGAGGAATCTCAGCACCATAACAAGTTAGAAGACCATCCAAAATACCATGACACGGCAATCATAATTCAAGACTGAATCACAAAAAATAAACTTTAGATTACATTATACCACCTTGTGTAGGTGATTAATTTAGGTATCACAGCAACTAAGATCTAGGCACTCAGCCCCAGCAAGATATTTCAAAGAAATGCTCAAAACCATCTGGAGACATTTAATTGCCTTTGACAGACAGTATCCAGCCATTTGCCACAGGGCCTGAGTCAAGCAGCTCACTCAACACTGAATGGGATATTCTTGAACTGATCACTATGCTTTCCTGTATGACAAACACCTACTTCAAACACCTGCTGATTCTCATGAGTTTTTAAAATGACATAAAGCCATTTGATTCTGGTAGGAGAGCTGATGCCAGAGTTTCAGTAAGTTCTGAAGATGATCATTATTGGTACTCCTGCCAGCTAGTTTTACCAGTCTGGCTAGGAATACCACATGAAAGCTTTGTCGTTCTGCCAGTTCCTCCAATGTGCAGGACAGACTGGTGCTTAGATGTATGTGAAGTGGACCACAATCTACTCAACAGAGCCACTGTGGCTCATTCATTGCAGAGATACGATCCAGCAGTGACCAAGCCCTGAAGGGAAAGGCACCTGGTTTTTGTCAAGTATTATCCATCTATCTTAGAAGGGAAGGTTTTACAATGGAAAGACACAAAATCATGTCCAGCACAGGTGTAGGAGTAGAATGCTTATGGATTTGTCATGTCTTAAGTACTGACATATTACCTAGGCACCAACTGGATAGAATTTTCCTCCATTGTCTCTTTGGAGCTACTTATATAGGACCTCTGGGAGGTGACATTGATCTAATTGGCCCAGATCCAGAAGTAACTTAGCAGCAGCCGCATCCACTGCCGTTGCAGACATCAACCTCACCTCTTAATTTTACTTCTGGTGTACAAAGTTTAGTTTATGCCTACTCATGTTTAGAAAAATTGAGACCCTTAGCATGAAAACCACAGACAAAAAAAAAAAATTTAAAAAATCTGCTGTTCTATTTTTTAAAACCTTTAACTACAAACAAACACCAGCAGGTTTGTTGCATTTCTGTGATTATCCTGAGAAGCAACGTCTATGTTCCACTATGTTTTCCCAAGCATCTGTATTGAAAAGATGTTTCCTTTGAATACACACACACAGAGATCAGAAGGGCTGCTCCAGCATTCCCATGGGAAAGTTTAAACTTGTGAAACAAATGTTTTCATTGGCTGTGCTGAATTGTAGTTTAATTTTTTTTAAACCAACTGCAATTTACAACCTACCTTATTACTGCTATTTTGTCAAAAATATGTGTAGTCAAGAGAGTAAAAATGGAATTGGTCCTAAGGGTTTGTAGTTAATGGCTGAGGGACATACAGCAGCATTGTTATTTGTTCACAGATGGATAGCTAGAGCACTTACTCTAAATGCTAGCAGTGGTTAAATGTTTAAACAAACAACTTCTAGAAGTAATTGACTGCTCAATCACTTTTACTTCTGGATAATATCAACTCTCTCATTTCCAGTATTTCTGCCTGTGTTTGCAGACCCTGCTGATACTGGATTTGTTCTTCTCCTTAGAAGTCCTGAGGCACTTGTATCCATTATCATCAGTCAAGCCTAATCATTTTTTATGGCTTTGATGGCAACCTATATTACCATATTAAAGTATTATCTCCATTTTGTACACCATCATGTAAACACCAGTGCTTATTCATATTTTACTCAGAAAGAAAAAAATATGATGCTTGAAAGGTTAACTCAATTTTTAGCGTGTCCTAAGGAAATTGAAGTGATCATACATTCTACATAATTTTACACCTTTGTTGGCTTTCCATCTTAGTATGTCTGAGATGGACTTTTAAAACCAATTTGACAGAGGAGTAATGACCACAGTTATGTTTTGTTCTAATAAACTTAATGAAAGTAAGAGCCAAAGAAGGTAAAAAAAAGAGCCCCCATTAGTGGTGCCCCATGAACAGGAAAGACTGGAATATAAGCTGCCTTTTAATTAGACACTGGAGAATCCTGGCACACAAGAGGCTCTGTAAATATCCCAGCTGTGGGAAAAACTTCAATTGGAACTTAGATTTTACTGGACATCAGTGAGTCCAACCATGAAACTCAAATCTATAGGAAACCAGGCTTCATTAGTTTCACTACTCACAGACAATATGTTAATAAATAGAGATTTATCAGAGATTTAATTCTATTTTATTCCCATTCATGTGTACATGCAATTGTCAGTAAATACAATCAGCACACACACAGCTTGCAGGAGATACTGTCTGTTTGCAAGAACAAAGCACTGCAAATTAGGAAACTTTGGCACTCTTCCTGATTCTTTCACCAGACTTCAATGTGTGATCTCAGGAAAAAATCAAACATTCCCATGGGTCAGGCTTCCTTTATCCATATATGTTTATGTTTATACAGTACTTTTTGATTCCCAGCTAGAAGGTGCTCTATGAAACAGAGGAAGTTTGGGAGCGCTGCTAATTTGACGTTGCTCATTTTCCTACCAAACACACCTGACACTCAGATGTCTGTATGACAACATTCATTGTTATTCCTACGGTAACTTAACTTCTTCAGCTATAGAAGGCCCCTCTCAAACACAAAACAAAACAATAACAAAACCAAACCAACCAAACCCCAAAACAACAACAACAACAAAACCTTTTTCCCACTCAAGTCTCTTCCTCTCACGTTTCCCCCTTGGTTGACCTCTATGCCAGAACATTTGAACCCCAAGGTCCTTCCTGCACAGCTTTGCCCACCACTGCCTTATGTCCACCAACTGCAGGTGCACTAACCTCCACTAGTTCACATCCTCCAAGCCCAGACTCCCTCTACCCCATAACCCTCCTCAGGGCCTCAAGGCCCTGGTCTCCCCAAACCACGCACTTCTTGACTCCCTCTTTGACCTCTCCCAGCCCAGGAGTCCCTTGTATTTCCCTCACTCCCACCCAGTTCCTTTCCTCCCCCTTCTTTCTCCTCCTCCTATCTCAGCTGTCCCTGCTATTTGAGAAGCCAGTTCAGCACAACAAAAGAGGCACCATTACTAGACAGGGATAGGATGCAGCTTCTTCTGGGCACCATTTCCATCCTTGACAGCCACAACATCTCTATGGGGGTGTGCAGCAGCCTCACAGTGGCCACTGGCATCCTTTCTGCATCTGGGGAGGCATTTAGTTCCAGACAATCACCAAACCAGTTGGTCCTGCCTTGTACACAGCCAGATAACAGAAGCTGAGGATTTGCACATATGGGCTGGTGGGCAGCCAGAGGCCCCCCTCCTAAATAAAGTGCAGGCTTTTGAACTGGCATATTCTGAAAAAACAGCAATTTAAATGAGTTTAGATACCAGCATCTTGTTTAACACTAGGACTGCTGCCTGTGCTGCTGTGGCCAAAAGCACTGGTTAGACATTTTAAGAGATGTCTAGTGGACCCAAAGCCACACTAAGCCTAAAACTTGTACTTCTGGCATATTTCTTTCCAGCAACAGCTGAAATAAATGGAAGGTGCCAACTCTCTCCGTCCTGTAACTCCTATGTGAAAGTAAAGAAGGATGCACATTAAATTACTTCTCACACATCCCCAGAATGCAGAAAAATCTATAGGCTGCAGATGCACGTGTCAGAAGCTCCTGGTCTTTTTTTCTCCTCCTCCAGGTATGTGAAAGAATTGATTTATCAGACTATGGGGCTTTCCATTTTGGTTTCCAGACTGAGAAAGGACTCATTTTATTTGACATACTTTCAGTAGACCATGCTATGCCCAGCTAGAAAGGTTATCAGAAACAAATTTATTCTCTATGCTAAAAGGCAAATGTCACAGTGAATGCACCAGAAGAGTAGTATTATTTGAAGGATACATCATGTGACCCCTACATTACCTGGTCAGCCAAGTCATGTTTTAAACAACAAAGGAGTCAGGTTGCAAAAGAGAGCAAATAGTGTTTTCAGTGTTTTAACTTACACCATCAATTGCTCTTCAACAATGTTCTCCAAACTACAGCAGCTAAACTGAATCATACTTGGTTCCACTGTATATTTATAATAAAATAGTAGAGTTTAACTTGGAAACAGAAGATATTATGGGATGGAATGATATTTCAAGGTTCTCCTTATTTCCATCTGAGTCACATATACCTTACAAAAAAATCCTTGCAAACAAAAGAAAGGTTGCAGTGCAGTGAACTAGAAGATTAAAGGAAAATAAGAAAGTTGGAAAGGCAGGTAGATAATTTTGTTTTCAAATTGAATCTGTTATGTGAAGTTCATAACTTCCTTACAAAATGTGTCCTGGATCTAAAACAAGAGCTTAACTCCTTTGCCAGAGGTTTATAGATGTTTTTAAAAAGAAATTGTGTCTCTATTCTTAACGGTATTGCTATAATTCAAGCGTTCCAAGGCCTACTTTAGTTGGGAGTTTAATGGTCAAACGAGTAACTGGAACACAAGTAAAATTTAGTTAAAAAATTAAAGTCAATGCAACTGGCAAAAAGAATTTTCAGACTCTCCTTGGTGAGGGCAATTTGTCAAAATGTCCTTTTTTCTTCCTTCTTTCATCACAGTCCATTGGGAAAAGGTCACTGTGAGGAAGAAAGCTTTTAGAGTTTGAAAAGCTACATGGACTTGATTTCAGTTATTTGGCCTTGGCACCACTATGCAGATGGATAAAAACAGAAACAAGGGGCTCAAGTTCATTTTTTAATTAGTGATAAAATTAATTCTCCCTTTCCTCTTCTCACAAAACACTATCTTGAAAAACTTGGAGAGAATGCAAGCGCAACCAGAGTGTGTGCACAAACATGCACATATAATGTGCCGTTAATGTGGACTCCACGTGGGATTAAGCTGTGAAATGCACAACACAGAAGATCCACCTCATCCAAGGTCTGCCCACTGTGTTGTAAGGCTGTTACCAATACCCCTGTCTGAATTGAGGGACTGCACTTCCCTGGCTCACGCTTTAAGACAGCATGGCTCATATTGCTTAAAATGATAAGGCTTCAGAGTGAAAGGAATGATTCTGTGTTCACTCTGAGAACATCCTGAATTTTAATGTTTAGATAATACTTGATAGTAGAAATATGCAATTTTTTTGGCTTTGCTGTGAGGTACTTGCAAGATGAAGATTTAAAATTGTGTCTTCTGTTGCGCTTCTTAATGTAATGCTTCACAATCTTTGCATAATGAAAACTTATTATTAAAGAAGGAAATTATCTTGCAACTTGTATGACCAACAAAAGAACAAATAATCCAGGTCAAAGAATAGAAGGAAAATGGAGTTCAATAAATATTGTTCTCAAACTACCAAAGGTTATTTATAAAGAACCATTAAATAAGAATATTGTGACAGTATCTTTTTAAAACAGACTGGCAAAAGGATAAGTTACAAGATAAACCTTTGTTTTTGAAACTTCTTTTTTTTTTGTTGTTCTTTTGTTAAAGCTGTAGTTAAAATTCTTCTCTGGAGTATCTCCAGGTAAGGCAGGGAATTACAGCAGGAGGTATATTTAATTTTTCGGCAAGTGATCCTTTCAAAAGTCATAATGTGGTAACAGGGGTTTTACAGAGCTAAATCATTTTATGTTTGGAATGCCTTTCTCTACCAATCTTTCCAACCCCAGTGAGGAGACCTACCCAATTAAAATGCAATGCAGTTTAACAGACTATAAAAGTGTAACAACATATTAAAAGCCACATAGACAACTTTTACTATAGGGGCAGAAAATTATAAAAGAGCCAGATGAAAATAAATCTGTTAAAAAACCCCAAAAACCAACAAAGTATTTTCAGAATTGTTTTCTTAAAGGATCTGTCGAGGCAGCTGTCCAAGAGGAATAAATTCTACATCTCAAGAATCACTAAAGCAAAGGTTTTACCCTGCCAATCAAAGCTTCAAGACTCAAACCCTTTTAAAATGAATGCCATCTCTCAAAACTCTAAAAAAGCAGGCCTTGGATATCTTAAGGCATCTCTTTGTGCTAAAAACTTTTTCCTTAAAGGCCAATTTTAAAATCAAACCACTAGCTTTTTTTCAGGGAGCCAACATAAAGAAGGCAGAGGGGTAATTTGATCACAGCTATTCAACTCAGTGAGGTAGGCGTGCATTCTCCGCTCTCTCCAGCGCAGTGGTGGAGCCGAGCTGCAAGCTCAACTAAGAATTACAATAAGGGAGTCTTGTGGTCACCAGGGCATATGTACTGCCTTTGAGAGGTCATTCCAGGATACACATGGGTGATGTCTGTGCAAACTGCTGGATTTCTGGAAAGCGGGATTTCTGCAGCACTGACACATGGTTTTCCATGGGAAGGGTGTGGTCAAGGATAACACCATGTTTCTTAAGTTAGCTCACTGCTGCTCAGCAGAACCCTTTCAAACAGTAGGAAGAGGCAGGAAGAGAAAAACAGTGACTCACTCCTATTTCCCTTCCTCTGTCCTTTCAACCCCCACCTCTCTCTTGCACAGTTCTGTACCATTCCACTATCATCATAACACCGATTTATAACCTACACCAAACAAGAAGCCAGGAAATAGGCTTAGTGGCACATCCACTTTGTCTGCCTGCTCTACAGGCACCGTTGATGGAAGCTCATAATTAACAGGAAGTGTTTCAGTGTTATGACTATGACAGAAAAAGCAAGGGTTTACCTAAAGTAACATTGGCAAAGCCACTATTAATATAGCACATAGTCATTTAATGAGGTAATCTCTACACCATCGTAGCGCTTTTCTGTTTGCCCTGAGACTGACGTCTGACCTCAGCAGCCACCAGAGAGAAAAACAAAAAGTCCATGACAACACGGCTAAAAACATACAAAACCCAACTGTTTGTGTTGGTCTTTTATTGACAAAGGTTACACTGCAGTTGACTTCCACTACAGAAGTTATAACAACAAACCAAACATAACCTAGACACAGGCTGAATGGATGTTATGACAGAGTAATGGAACTGAATAATGACTTTAACAGTTCATCAAAATTATTCTTTCTGGCAGTGGTAATATATCTGCCCAACTCCAGGCTAATTTTATGATTTTGTATTGTTGGCTATTCACGAATTGCCTATCATTACCGTGTGAACAAAAGACACAGTCTTTCCAATGTAATGGGTAAGCACCCTGCCCACTGATAGCTCTTTGTATAAAACTGATAACTGATGTGTTGAAATGTTCCCAAAGCCCTTCATTATATTTTACTGCACAGGGCCAACAGATAATCAGAGTAGAATTTTAGCAAAATCCAAGAAGCCTGCTGGGGCAGCAAGTGCTAATGTAATTTTTTACCACAATATATAAATAACACACACACACACACAGACCCCCAAGTTCCTCTGGTAAGCACATGCAGTATAAGGAGCGTGCAAAGGTTGTTTTTTTTTTTTCACACAACTCTTCTGATGCCTTAGAATAATTAATCAAATAAAAGGTTCCAGAGCTCTAGCTAATGAAAATCTGTACCCTACGTTTTCTTTGGCAGACAGACACCAATATTATGTTACTAAAGCAATTGAACTTTAATACAAAACAAGTGAACTGAGGGAATCATGCTAGAAGAAGAAAAGTGAGAGGAACAAGATGGTGTTAAATTTCCACAACATGATTAGAGAGATAATGTTTTGCCCTTCTTTTCGGGAAGGTCTGCAGACTTCTGTATCAATATGAGGCCATCTGTGCGGAAATAAACATAGTGTACAAGTGCTTTACAAACTAACATTTCATCTCTGTCTTATCCAGCAATGTTTTTCTTCACAAAAGTTGCTGCTTTGACTTGACCACATGTAATTAATTTTTGTCTGATATGACTTACTGAGCTAATTCAGGTTACTTCCTCATCTGGATTCACTATGTGTGTTCTCCCAGGTGTCATCATCTAAACACTGTAGTTTTTGTGGCAGTATCATAACTACTAAGCAAGTGCACAATACAGGAATAGAAATAGCATTGGAGGAGTGCAATATTAGGCTATAAAGTAGGTGGTGGATCGTTGGCTGAAGGAAAAAACTCAGCTGACTCCCTACATCACAGCTATGCTAACCATACCGTACCAAAGATTTAACATCCATTGTCATTATTCAAACTTCCTTTCTGCATTGAGAAGTTTTGATATTTCAAACCTACGTCAACATACCTTAAGGAGACTGCAGCTTATGTCAGGTAAAGCGTATCTATTTCTTTTATCTCACACTTTAAGGTGATCTTGGATACCAAGAAAAACAGAAAGAATTAAAATTTTGCACAGACAGTTTCTGGAGGCCAAAGGCAGTTTTACTTGCATTTCTGTCACTATCAATATTAATATATTTCAACAATTTTTAAACAAAAGCATCTCATTTCAATTTGTTAAGCTGACACAAGATACTTCAGTTGAATTAGCCTCAACATTAAAACTGCATTTCCCATAGCTATAAAGGAGGTCAGTTCAGATCCTATTTATGTTAGGCTTTCTACATCTCTCATAATAAATTCCAGAAGAATTGGTTAAAGGGAAAACCATTATTTTATGGCAGAAATAGTCCTCTGGTTAGCTCAGACTTCAGGAGACCTAGGGAGCTTGAGTTTCATGCCTCAGAGGGAAATGTGATGGTTGGAAAATGCAGGTATAGTAAGTTGTTTTAAAATTAAATGTTTGCAATCCATGCAACTAAATTCTGATGTGCACCAAACTGACCTGAAACAATAAACTGCAATTTGGGTTTCCTGCTGTGTTTTGGCAATATTTCAGACTTTCAGATGGAAAAAGTAGACTTCACAGACATTGGATTTTCCACCAGACAATGATTCTCAAACAGGTCCTGTCAGTAACTGAAATGTATTCAGTATTTCAGTGCATACAATACACTTCTCCCCCTCCCTTACTTCTCCCTCCCCCC
>NW_009259318.1:3024032-3031446 GCF_000687185.1 Egretta garzetta | reverse complement strand
AAAAAAAAAAAAAAGCAACAAAAGCAATACTGACAAATGGTAAGGGTAAGAGGCATGTAAATTACACCAGATGTCACATGGGTCGCTTGGATTTCTCAGTTCTATTTTCAAGTTCTCCCATAATTTCTTCCTTCAGCTACCTAGCAGACACAGATAGTGACTGGTCCTAAAAAATCATTCATCACATCAGGCTGTGGCTCCAAGAAAATTCTCCAGAGAGCCATACAGAATCTATTCTTCTTTTGGAAATGTTTTCCTTTTTCTGAACAGCTCACAGAGGACAGCCCTGTATCACAGGTTAAACTGAAAACTGGAAACACTTGGCCACAAAGAAACATGACCGATGAGCTAATCAGTGTCAGTTTACTATTAACCTTTGCTTGATGGGAGTTGAGAGGATCTGGCCTTGACCATCTCATAAAGTGATAACTGAACTGAGTCTAGATCATTAATATATGTAATACCGCACCTAAAACACGAATATGACAGTACACACATGGTTACGTACCTCTAGACTAATTCTTTTAATTTGCAGCATAAGGGGGCATCAGAAGCTCAGCTTCCCAATCAAAATATGAAGCAAATGCAAATAGCACTGCAAGGTTTAGTTCTTGCATCCATTGCTACATGAAATCTGTGTAAGTAAATATCCAACTCTCTGGAGCACTGGCTCTAAATCTCAGTGACAATTTGTAGCAGTGGAATTAACAGTTTCACTGCCCACAGATAACTCTGCAGGTGGAAGGATGGGAGCAATGTGGCACACAAAGGCTAAGATAAAGAGAAAAGAAATTATACTTCTCTTTCCCTGTGCCTCCACCTTCTCCACTTCCACACAGGGGTTTAAAGTAACTTTTGACCAAAAATAGCACAGAAAAAGCAGGTTCACCCCATTCACATTACCAAAAATCTGTCAATAGTAAAAATTAAAAAATAACAAAATCAAAACACTCTCATCTACCGCATAGGCTATTCAAAGCACCAGATAGCATCTCCTTACCAGTAAAATCCTCAAGCTTTACCCAGATATCCGTTACATGGCAGCTGACTCTTTCCAGCACAGTAACTCAGAAGAGGCTGGAAGCCAAATTTTCAACTTGGTGGCAAATAGAGCATAACAACAAACACCTAAGATTCAGTTATTATGCTAATCTTCCAGGCAGAAGTGAAACATAAAATCCTTTAAGTAATTTTTTACTTCCTCTAAAGTGAGGTTCAGGCTTCATCTCAAATTAACTTTAAACATCCTTTTAAAATTCTTTGTCTTCAATACCCTTATGAGACCCTATATCCAGCTTGCCTAACCCAAGGGAGAAATGTCATAAGCCAATGCATTTATATGAAAATATTATGGTTGAGTAGCCCAGTTTCCCAGTGATATAAATTGGCAGTAGCAGTTGTGATTTTTGGAAATTTTAATAAAAAATTAAGTTGTATTGTGCCAAAACCCCCTTATGGCCGGAATTATAAAACAGTTTTCGTTTTCTGAAGAAGCGCTGGTCATATAAGTGGAACCAGCACATTATACCAGTAGAGCTTGCACACAAGCAATTTACAGGATAATTTCTGTATGAGTGTGATGTTTCACATTAAAAATGGAGAATGGAAAATTATCTTCTGTCTCAAGACACTACAGCACAAAGTAAACAGCTTAGGCTATGTCAAAGGCTTTTAGAGAATCCTTTGAGTGCAGTACACCTGGCATTGTCCCGCTGATGCCAGTATGCATACAAACATGAGGTTACTGCATGTCAGTGCCTATGGGCAGAGAAAAAGAGAAAATTATGCCCAAGGGTTCTAAAAATGTCACTGATTTGAGGCATTTTGGTTACTGAGCGACCATCTGGATACTCCCAAAACATGGCATGGTATCTGAAATCTGCATATTCCTAAAGGTTGTGAAGCTTCACAACAAGGGCACACTACGACACAGTTGTATGCTTCTGAAGTTGTGTTCTCTTTCTCTTATCCTTCTTCTTTTCATTTAATGGAAGAAGAGCTTCAACAAGAGTTGAAACATTGCATTTCTGTGTCATGCAAATAAATCCGTTTTGGAGGCCAAGCTGATTGCAGAAGTGCCAGGACTGCACTGGCTGGAGTTACAAATATATCCCTCCTTCAAGTGTGCTTCCACACATGCACCTGCTTTGTGAGATTGGGGACCTCCCTGTGTGCCATCTGGGCCACACCGACAGACAGGCAGGCAGGCAAGTAGGTAGGTTATACTCTGTATCCCAAGGCATTAAGGTTGAATTGTGTTGCGAGTAAACAACTTCTCTGTTGGGTTTGGGGGGGGTGGGCTGGGGTTGGTTTTTTTGGTTTTGTTTTTGGTTTTGTTTTAAACTGTCCAGTTACCAACACTTGTTAGGAACCTGAAACTGCAGCACTGAAATAAATGGGAATTTGATCATGAGCTTCAAAGAAGGTTGACTGGGACATGGTAGTTACTGGGAATTATATTTTAAAACATGCTTATATATAAAAGCACCTCTGTCCAGGGAATACTGTGGTGTCAAAGCCAAGCCTTTCAGAAATGAGTGAATATGCATTGTAATACAAGCTGAGGCAAACATTCTATTGAAAAATATTAAGTGATTCTGCAATTAAAGCTTGGGTAAAGGGTTACACACATGAGGCTGGACATAATGTGAAACTGCAGCTTCTGAATTATTATATTTGAACCACTCATGTCCTTTTAGTGCCAGTTTTGATATATAACAATTATACATTTTCCACCTACATGTGTATGAAAACATTTGTAAAATGCACGCAAATAACATTAGTTTGATGCAGTTGCCCAGATTTACTGCACCAATAAAAAGTTAAAGTCCATGCAATAAAGAGATATCTGGAAGAATTTCAAACTACAAGAATTTGTTCACTTCATGCAAGAGAATGGGTTTCTGCAAAATGAGGTGTATGGAAAAAGGCTCCTTAAGAAAGGTAACATTTTATATATTTGTACAGTTCTGACTACAATGGGTACTGGAGTACAGTGTACCAATGTCAGAGCAAATAGGAATTACAGAAACAATAGAACATTACAGAAACAACAAATAATACCTGACTTGAATATGTTTTGTATTATACAATGTGTTCAAGAGATACAATGTTTTCACTTCAAATTAACATTTCTGGGCAATGTGCTGAAAAGGAACGCACAGCATTTATAAGCACATAACCACATTAAAAAAAATGCTATCAGATCCCATGGCAATTCTGAGAACAAGCTGAGAATCCTGGGAGGACACATTCTGTCACTACCAAAAAGAATCAAGTACAAACAATTGATTTCTCTCATTTGAGTTTCTGCAAAGCTTCTACAATGCAAAAGCTTATCTGAAAACAGAACCAAAAATGGGTTCAGGAAATACTTTTCATGCAAGTAACTTGTATCAAAAAGAAAACATAATAAGGACAAGATCAAAAATACTTAGTGAAACTGAGAAAATCAGTAGGTGGCATACTAAAAAAATGACTTAGAAGTATGAAAGTGGAATATATACTAATTCCTTCAGAATTCTTCATTTGTTTTTGCTCCCAGACTGCAAGTGCAATTCTCAAGGACTTGGACAAAAGGTGTGACACAGGCTGCAGATGTCAGGTCCTTGCAACAGGACTGTATTGTTTCACTGAGCATCAAAAGAAACTTCTGTTCGGTGATAGCTGCTTTAGCCCTGCCATTACTTAATATAGGGAACAGGACACCCTCTCCTTATTATACAAAATGTGTGTAACAACAAAGGGCCTATCATGTTTTCAAAAGAACTATACTGACATGTTAGATAATGTTACATCTAGATGCCTGTAACCTAGACTATACAACATGAATTTGAAGACTAAAGCATGTGGCAGTGAAATAAGCAGTTTTGACTTAGAAGTATTGTCAGGCTAAGAGACTGAGTTTACTACCAGTGAATAAAAAAGTGCCTGATTCAGCTCTCATGGTTCTGAAAACGTATCACCAGGTTTCATGTACGTCCCCAAGAAGTCAAGAAAATAATACATTATATAAAGGGGAATTCAATTCAGAAGGAAGACATTATCTAAATTGCTAGGGGGAAAAAAAACAAGCCACTGTTCCTCAGTGACAACAGGCTCTATTAGTGACTTAACGTGAGCTTTTCAAGGCCTTTGCCTCTCTTTACCAGCTTCACCTTGAAAAGGAACAGACAGTCATAGAAGAGGGACATGTACATCATTTATTGTGCATTCAAAGGTAAAAGCCCAAGTTATCACAAAAATACAGACACAAAGCTTTGAAAAGAACCCACCATTTTCTCTTATTCTCACAAAACCAAACAACATTCAAGTGAAAGAAGGACTCTCCCATGACAATTCAACCTTCTAAATGCCTTTAGAAAGATCATGTTTGAGAGTACCTACTTGGGCCAGGGTGATGCATGTTGGGGGCAAGAGGGTGAATTGTCCAAACTCCTTTGCAATATGGCTGACCAACATGGGGAGATGTGTGAGATTCTGCAAGTCTTCAGTACTGGACTTCCTTGGAAGAATGACCAAAAGGACTGCAGCAGGAAAAAACTAGAGGCAATGACAGCTTCTTAGTGTCTGACCACCCTCAAGTGTCCCAGGACTGTGAGCAGTAGCTTCCCAATAAATGTTGTTCAAAAGGCTCTGGCCAGAAGGAGTTTTAACTGCTGGAGCTGCCATGAACATTACTTTGCAGTAACTACACTGTTGAGCTACCATGACCACCCATTCCTTCTGAGATAGTAGCACCTCCTGCTGAGCTATGCTCTCTTGACTGAGGTAAGTAGAAAATATTTGTCTCCTTACTGTTAGGTCAGATGCAATGAACCTGCAGTTTGGAAGCTGCCAGTTGGAATTTGTGTATAGTATAAATGATGAAATTTGCTTTTTATTGCAACAGAGTAATTAACTTAAGTGGGGAGCAGAAACATCTGTTTTTGAACTGTAATACTGGTGCTGTAAATGAGACTCCAGCATCCTTGCACTTTAAAGAAGAAAATGGGGTTTGAGACGGTATTGATGAAAGCAATTGCCATGCCCAGTTCCTGGAGACCTTCAACTTGCCATGACATTTTGGTTTTGCTGGTATTCCTGCCATTCTTGGTTTTCACTGAATTGACCACCAATGAGAGCATATGTGGATTAGACAAATATAAGCAGAAAAAGAGTCTACCTCTTAATTTGTGGAATCTATTCTGCATTCAAATACATGTAATTTTATTTGGATTAAGAACGATCTAAATGAAGCAACCTGGTCCTGTAGTTTTCCAAGTTGGTTATGGTTGGCCATGGCTATGGCAATCGAACATGCTAGGTTCACACATAATAACTGGACTGAACTGATCCTTTAGAAAACAGGAAGGTTGAACTTTTAAGTTCTATTACATTTCTTATTATGTTTTGAGAGAAGGCTGGTCGTTCTCTGAATGAGTTATTTTTTTTAAAAGCTGTTTACAATTTTCCTGTTGCTTCTTTTAATTAATGACATCATTACCACTCCCCAAATAATTAAAAAACAAACACACACCCAAAACCCAGAAAAACATAATCACTTTCCTTCTTCCAAAACAAGGTCTTTTGTTTTGGTGCTTCCAGGCCATCAAAATTCTTTTTGTCACAGTTCCCTAGTAAAATACCACAAGCACCACCATGATTCAGCTAGCAACTCAAATATCATTCAGGGGAAAGAAAAAATAAATCTTCTGTCTCTGAGGTCTGACAGTCCTTAAATCAAGATCTGTAAAGGAAAGTAGTTATCTTCATGCTATGTCATTAATCTATAATACTAATCTTAAAAATTATTTTATAGTATTATTCCCAGGGAGGCATGAATTGGTGAAACACTGATGGTAGATATACTCCTGGTGAAGTTCAGAATATTTCAGCAAAGAGCAACTGAAGTAAAAATTAAATAGTTCATTGCAGAGGACAATGTTCAGTATGGTACAATGCTATTGAACAAATTTATCTCAGTGAAAACCCTTATGCTAATCTCAGTTAATTTGCAGATCTGTTAGGCACAGAAGGCAATATCAGTACAAATATCTAGGGCCTGAAATCTTTATTCTCCGGTGGCTGATATTAGTTAATTTGTCGGACATATCTGGTAAGTACAAACTGAAAAATTAAATACCAAAATACAGGAAGCAATCAAAAGACAGTCTGTTTAAATATATTTACTAATGCCCTTTCAAATATGAGTCATGAAAGAAAAACAAATAAACACACACATTGAATCAATAAAAGTAGTTAAGGCGTTTTCTTGTTTTTTTCTAAATAACTGGTGAGAACATCAGAAACCCTCTTTGATTCTTTTGAGACCATCATTCACAGCAGAACTCAAAAAGTAACAAAACATTCCCACAGGGAAGGTCCCCTGCACATCTTTCTACAAGAATTTTGCATTTTTTTATGTGTCTTCATATAAGACAAAACCAAAGTAAATCTATTGCTAATTATGATGACAGAACTTTTTCCAAGACTTTTTGAAAACTGTTACCCTTTAATTAAGTTTCAGTGTCTTTGCTGGCACCAGACTCTGGATGTTACGCTAACATGTAACACTCATTTTATTTCAAGGAGCCCTAGTCAGCAACGCCCAGCCTAGCAGTATTGGAGTTGACATGAAATAGGTGTCATACCAAAACTATAGATTTTAAATTGTCTGACTAAAAATACTTTGCCATGAAGGCACTCAATTTTCAATATCTTTTGACAGTATTTGGCAACAGAGATGCTGGATGGGGAAGATCCATATAAATACCAGCCACTTGAACTCTGAATATCAGAAATACTTATATTTTTTAAGACCCTGGACTGAACCGTACTATTTTAAAAGCCTGTGTATTTAGGGGTTTTCCTGTCTGTTACATTGACTAAAAAGAAAAAACCTAAAATAAATCCTACATTCCTCCTTCAATCTGTAAGTAGACGGTTTTCTTCATTCATCACTTAAAAATAATAAAAGCAAATTCAGGAGTTTAATGAGTTTCAAAGGAGATTAAAGACAAATAATACATGCAACTAAACATCCAGGCATACAGTAGCACGGGACAGACACAATGAGCCTGAGCTTCAGAAAAGATATTGATTTTCCAGCTTCGGTCATGAGTCAGACTGCCCACTGAGAATGATTTTTCTTGGTGTTTGATTATTGCTCAGACTGCCTTCCTTAGCGTTTCTGCTTTGGAAGTCACACACTTACTGACAGAAATGGGACACTAGCCCAGAGAGACCGCTGTTTTGAACTTGTGTGGCAAAACATCTGTATTCTTATTTAGCTGGGAGAAGAGGAGAAAGGCCAAAGTATATATTTTTAATAGTGTTTGAATGCATATCTACTAGAAAACCCACAGTGGGGTTGCTGGGAGGAGAAGCCAAAACCAGAATGCAAAGGCTATAAGCGGGTAAACCAATGAGAGGA
>NW_009259318.1:2964562-3024017 GCF_000687185.1 Egretta garzetta | reverse complement strand
CCCATTTCCTAAGATATGTAAAGCTGAGGGAGAAGAAATCAGCCTATTAAGAGCACAACTAAGAGCACAAAAGCGAGCATACAAACTGTTTAATGTATGACTGTTCTCCACAGTGTAGCACTGCTGCTGGCACAGAAAAGGCATCACATGAGAAGAACACGTGGAGAAACAGCCAGCAGGTGTTGATGGTAGGCCTCAAGTTTTTCATTTAGAACAGCTTAATGGCACAACAACTTTGAGAAGCACTCGCTTAAACAGTAATCTACTCTCTCAAAAAAGATAATGTTTCACCAGCCCAGACAAAAAGTGCCTATTTCTTTGCTCACCTGTCATTGTGGAGCTTTAAAATAAAAAACAAAACCCTCCGCACACAAAACCCCCACAAAGCAGAACTGCATATTGCATACACATGTCAGGAAGAGGTGGCATGATTACCAGATGTTTAGGTCCATCTTAGTAATCAGACACCATGCAGGCTTGAATAATAGGTAAAGAACCGTTTTCCCCATAATGACATATGCTTCCTTGAAAGATGACAGATCAGTCCAGCTCTGGTGAAAGTGATTCATCACTTTATAATGACAAAGTAGAAACCTCATGAGGAACACGCTGCTCTCCCTGTTCTTTATTTTTCCATGGGTGAAGAACAAAGTGGCATCAATTAATTATTAATTACAAAGAACTTTTTAAATGTAGGATGGTAAATTATTGTGCTTTCCTAACACAAAGCACAATGTTAATTTTTTTCTGAGCAAGACTTCTGAAATATTTGAGTAATTTTCTTCATGTTATATACAAAGATTTGAGAGATTAATTGTCCAGATGTTTCCTTGGGTTTTGTTCTCTCTTTCTCACATAATAAAAATCTTTCAGCACATTTTTTTTTCCCAGTAAACCCACAGTCCATCTGTTATACTTTGCTGGAGACATAAAACAGCACTACATGTGTGTTACAATCATTCTAAAAAGTAAATCTTCACAATTTTCTTTTCAAATAAGGTGAAAGATTCCATTTTTATTTGTTAGGTAATGTCTTGATATGTTGCCCTTTGCCCTAAACCACTAGCTCTGTTTGCTAATACCTTCACCTTTGCTTCCAATGTCATGGGCTAAAATATTCAAGTCCCAAGTCAGACCATCAAGTATTTCTGTCTCTTTCACAGCTGAAACTCTTGGAAAATACAGCAGAGCAAGTCTTTAACAGTTATCTCCTATTTAAATACACCACAACTCCTTTAGAACAGTTTAGAACTTATCTGTCTCAGGATGTCATGAGTAAAGTGAATAATGATGGCATGCATTTTTATTTCTGTATGTATTACAAGAAGCATTTGTTCTGTAAACTGAGCAAGTGAAAACACCGGTTGAAATGTAAGTGTCAAAACCTACTTCCTAGATTGCTGCTACAAAATGACAGCCCTGACGTAGAACTGATAAGGAGTTTTTTAGCTGTAGCCATGGAAAATTGGTAGTTTAAAAGTCTGGTTTCCAAACATACTTTTGGGAAGCAAAATTTGAAAGCTCCTATTGATTTTTACTTCAGTTGATAATTTTAAAAAAGCAAAAATTCCCAGAAATCTCTCTCATCTAGTCCTTCAAAGTCACCCACCAAAGAAGAACAGGAGAACATTTAATAAAATAGTAAGGTAAGACCAGACCTATGTCAGCAGATGTGTTGTAGTTAGAACTTTCACAGATTTGAAGGAAATCTTCACATAACAACAACCTTCTGACTAGGCAGATGAGACTTGGAGTGGGGTCTAATATCTGTTGAACTATTTGAGAGCCTTGAAGGTTCACTAAGTCTCAAACAGGTTTCACACAGGGTTAAGTCAGAATTGCTAACAGTTTGCAAGAACATTGATGAATCTTCTTCATAGGGCATTTCAGGGTTCCCTCAGGTCTTGCAAGAATCAAGAATCTTTGTTAAGCCATGTACTAAATGAAGTAATACTGTGAAGATGGCTGGTGTGATGCATCACCAGTGTTCCCCAGCTGAATAGTCTTCATTGAAAGCAAGGTACAAAGTCTGCTAAACTTAATGGAAAGAACTGCTTTGACCTCAATTGACTTTGAATCCCTCTGAAAGTGACCCGTGAAGATGCAGGGGTGGAAACTGCATAAGGAGACTCATGGAAGGGGTGATGCTAGATAGGGAACTGAAGCCAAAGATATTAATGTGTACTGCAACCATGTTTTGGGCCGCCCAAGGAAAACTTTATCAAACTTGAGTTCAACAGAGGGTCACTTGGGGAAGGAAGGGAAGAGAAGGAAAGTGGGGAGAATGTGTCATTTGAGAAGAACCAGAGGGAACAGGCCTCCTGCACAAAGTCCTTAAGTCATTACCAGAAGTGAATGCTTACAACCTAGTCTCTTTGAGGAGAAGCTGGCCAAAAGGTATGGGGGAGGCTGACTGTAGTGACCAAAGGGAAGGTGTGAGTATCAGTAGCTAGTAGATACATGGTGTTGGGGAAATGTCAGGAGCAGGTACTGACCAGGAAGATGCAGAAGTACTTAGCAGCTGCAGTTGATGTGGGAGGCTGAACAGAACACTTCTGTTCTGAGTAGGCTTCCAGCAAGCTGTGGGACAAGTAACCAGAAGAAAAAGGGCAGCAGATGTATGATATATAAAGCCCAAGTTGCGAATGAACTGGGACTACTAAGGGCCACCCCTTCAAATCAACACTTTTAACTGGGACCTTGAGTCAGAGCTGGGTATAAGCCCATATACCCTGTAGGAACACATAACAGAGAAGACTTCTGGGTACTCAATTTTTCCTCTTTTCTGCTGTTTGAAATGTGTGGACCTGGGCTTGGTCATCAAATGAGAAGAGCCAGCTTTTCCCATACACAAGAAATGTGGTACTCTCCCTAAAATAACAAAACATGCTCATCTAAGTAAAACAAACCATCTGCATTAATTAGAAAAAAATTAACAAAAGATCGTTTGTTTAAATGTTTTTATAAACACTATTTCATGTGTGCCAAAAAGATCATAAAAATACAGTTAACATTAAAAAGCACTTCAAAGGGTAGGCAATGAGTGAGCTATTCGGATTTTTATCTTAATTAAAAGATTAGTTATATTAACTTATACCTTACCTTGCAAAACTACATCTCATTCAAAAATGTTCATCTCAGCATGAACTGTATCCTTTGAAAACACAGGTGCTCTTCTCTACCAAGCTATAAAACTGGTCTTTCTTCACATTTAAAGATACACAAATGGTGATATTACAGTCATTAATCAGTATCAGGATTTTCCTAAGATGCCTCCCTTGCTAGATACATTACTTTCCTGTTCTTCCCCACCAGCAGCTGGTTTCAGTCTCTCTCCTCAACATGATGACAAAAATGTGCTTTCAGATATCAAGGAAGACCTTAAATTACTTAAATATAGCCAGAATTTAACTCATGATTACAAGTTATAATATGATTTGAACAATCTTTTCTAAGAAGCCACTGTTTTAAGAGAGAGGTGATTTAGTTCAATCAAGGAGACTCAGAATCATAGAATCGTTTAGGTTGGAAATGACCTTTAAGATCATCAAGTCCAACCATCAACCTAACACTGCCATCCCACCACTAAACCATGTCCCTAAGCACCTCATCTACCTGTCTTTTAAATACCTCCAGGGATGAGGACTCGACCACTTATTTGGGCAGCCCATTCCAATGCTTAACAACCCTTTCATTAAAAATTTTTTTTCTAATTTCCAACCTAAACCTGCCCTGGCACGACTTGAGGCCATTTCCTCTTGTCCTATCAAGACACAGAGAACACTCTAATCCATAGATGTTCTTGTCCAAGATGAAACATGAAGGTATTACAATGACTCCTTAGTTTTCCAACTGTTGCCTGCAGAAACCTGGAGTCTGTAGACTATTTATAAGAGGCTAGGAAACATCATAAATGAAAACAAATTCATCTATGCTGTGCATATGTGTGAAATTTCTAAAGAGGTTTGCATACCCACTGGAAAATGTTTAGATCTGTAAACTAAAAGATGTTGAAAAACCACTACTCATGTCATCATTTTCTGGAAATCTGGTGGTAACCAGCTCTTGGAAAGTGAGAACACTGTTTGAGAAGGGTATTTGTTTTCCTGGAAAGGCATGGGAGGAGCATTAGGGACAAGGCAGGAGAAGCGATAAAAAAATTTGCTTCCTCCTTGCAAGCACAGAGTTCCTCCTCTTGTTCTTAGGAGTCAGAAATGAAGAAAGGGTGATAAAATGAGAAAACAGGATGAAGCTGAGTCAAAATCCAGAGACCAAAATTCATATGTAGTTCAGAGTTCATGCTGATTCTCCTTGCCTTGGAGAGCCAGTCCTTTGGACTCGTCATGACGTGTTTTAAATGGCAATGTCAGCACATTGTATCTACTCAAGACAACACCACAGTGCAAACACTGCAACCTGATATCAGGATGCCAGACTGACCATGACCACTTTGCAGCACTCAGCATTTTTAGTCAACACAGCCAGTTCTCAATTTTTTCAAGGCTGAGTACTATTGCACATTTGAACATTAAAAAAAAATAAAAAAGGCCAAAAATCTTCAGTAAGCTATGTTATTTTTTTAAAGTAACAAAGACTATCATTCACATCCCCCCTCTTATCACTGTAAGCTAGTTATTATCTCAGCCATCATGTGTTGAAATCAAGTAATCTTCATTCACAAAGCAAAGAACAAAGAAAAGTCTTTTTCTGATAAAGACATTCAAAATTACAAATGTCACCTGTTAATGTCTGTACTGCTGCCAGAAGTCCTAAGTTGGCACAAACCCCTTTGTTTACGTATACTGACACAAGTTCAATCTTCTTGTGTTATTATAGAAATAACACTATATAAATGCTTATGAAAAAAGCAGCTGCAAGCTAGATATTGCCATCTCTGTAATCTTACCCTGGCTTTTGGTGTCTCTGAAGGGATGCTGTAACATTAGCTGTTTAATAATGCTTAATAAACATTTAGCAACATCTATTATAAATGGTGGGTACCATATGCAGAGCTAGGTGGGCTCATTCTTTACAGCAACTCACCATATGGTATCCCTATGAAAGTGGCCCTGATAAAAGTAATCTATTGAACCTGACTGACTTACTCTGCTGCTGTAGTATTAAATTACTTTCCTTCCTCTTCCCCCATTCACTTGCACTAGGAATAAAGTTGATTTACCTGTCTATCTCACGCTGCAGCTACCATGTTCTCCAGCTGCTTGTATCACCAGGATTTAAGACTGTTACATTATTCTACTTGCATTTGGTTTACAGAGTGTGATCAGAGAAAGGAACAAAATATGTGGGTTATCTTTAAAGGATCAAACTAAAGGGCTGAATCCTATGCCCTTCTCTCAGCTGCCACTACTATAAGGAGGCTACAAAACATTTACCTGACTAAAGACTGCTGGATCAGAGTGAATGATTACTGTTCAATCACCACTGCATTTCTTCATTTCCTTTTGTGTGCATAGAGCATCTGATTTCACTGAAGAGGCACAATAAGGTGCTGCATCTGGCCTGAGATCATTGAAAGTGAACAGAGGAACAAACGAAACAAATGACCTCTCCGTATATGATCTATTTGTAAAGCAGGTAACCTACCCCCCTTAAATTGGAGCTTACACACAACTACATGAAAACCACCTGTTTCATTGACCGTGTCTCTAACAAAGGCTCATTTGCTGTCTTCTGTCCCCCCATGTTCTCCTTTCCATTGTAACAATTTCTGTCAGCCAAGAGACATTACCATTGTGGCTGGTCTGGATCTTTCTTGGGGACCACATGCCCGTAATGACTTGACTGGCTGGCTCCTATCAAACAGATGGTTTAATAGCCCTATTTTGTGTTTCATTCAGAAGAGGCCTTAACTTCAAGCTCCCTTTTCCATTAGTGGCATATCTGCACAAAACATTCAAGACCATACTTGTATGTCTGTCAGTTTGGGTTAAAATTTACCATGGGTTCAAAGTTTTGAGGAGCAAATACTAACAGACAAAAGACAGTGACCTCGCCTAAGACTTATTGCCCAAGGAAGGCAGGCTAAAAGGTAATTGTATCAACAGTGACCCAGGATATATTACCCAGGTGTGTGTATTCTTTCCTCCCTATTTTTTTTCTGCTAGCTTTCATAAAGAAAGTTACAAAAATGTTTAAAGTTAATATGTACACTAATAAAATAAATCCTTGTATAGTAGGTTTATTAATAGTTTTATCAAAAAACTTTTAGAAGACAAAAGAAAATTTATCAGACTAAAGCCTCTTCTAAACTATGAGAAAAAGCTTAAACCATAAAGAGATAAAAATAATCAGCTATCCAGGTATCTCAATTCCATGTCTTATTAATAATAAAATTAACAAGGCGATAACATAACAGCCATATCACTGCTGTTCCCAGTATTTTTTTTTTTCCCTCTACCCACTAAGTCAGACCATGTTCAGTCTTAGGTCCTAAACTTTTTAACATTTATGTAGTGTATATTTTTATCTAGATTCCAATGAAATCAGTGAAGCCGTTCACAGGAGCAAATCTATGTATGTGGTTGGGTGCCTGCAAGATCAGGGATTAGATAATGAACATTTTATGGCAGCAACTTTGTGCTATTTATTTGGACTGCTCGTCCACTAGCATACTTTTGGGCACTGCAAATGTTAACCTGAATATATATTAAACGATACTGTGAACCAGTGTCTGGATCACCGGGAAATTTTAGTTAACCAAAGTATAAATCTAAGACTTCTAGAACTGTCACACCAGTCACATTGCTTATATGTCAAGAACCCTTTCTCTAGTCTCTGCCTTGTTTGCACGGCTAATCATTTCTGGACTGAGTTAGTCTAACTTCTAACTTGTGCAATATGCAATATTAGTCACTGAACATAATATTAGAAAAAATGATTAGTATGTATTAGTTGAAAGTTATTCTGTACATACAACCTTCTTGTGAACAATTGTGATGTATGTGTCACTGACATATCATCATTCTTGTGGCGTTTAGGTTCAGAACAAAAGAAAATTTTTCATGTCTGTGCAGATTTAATACAATGAGCTTTTGCCAGATATGCAGACTCCCATATTTTTATAGTACATTAAAAGCAAAGAATAGTAATAAGACCTTTTTTCTTACAGACATTATTTTTAAAGAAAAACTTCTTGCTGGAATTTGTAGAAGTTACAAGGAGTTATCAGACCCTGTAGAAAGGCTGCTTGCTGAATCCAATTACTTGATTGCCAGTGAATTCCACGGGGCAAGATATCACATAAAGATGTTAGCAGAAGTAATGCAGCATGTTTGAGTATTGCTTTGTATTTTAGAAAGTAAAATAACAAGAAGAAACACAATCTGGAGGCAAACCCCATGAAAATAGTCCTACCGTCTGTGCACCATAACCATGCAGGTACATAGATGAGAGAACAAAATAAATAGCATACAGAAGACAGTGAAGCTGACTTGAAGCTGTGTTCTCTAAGTGTCTGTCCCAGTGTAAAAGGACTTTGAAGTGTTTACATTCATGGTGGGCAAAGAGATACAACAAAAACCAGCAGAAGTGCCGGAAGCTACCTGAGAAAGGGTCTCTTTTGCTGAACCAGCAGAAGCAACAGTGGGAATTTTTGCCACTGAAATTCCACCATGTGGATGCAGACGAAGTCTCACACTAGAAATAAAGACAGGTCATGCATGGGAAACAGAGAGGCTGCTGATGAGGGAAAAAAAGTGCTGAGCCATTGCTGCTTTAGCCAGAGCACTGACAGCAGAATTGTCCCTGGGAAGTTTGGCTGCTGCTTTTTGCTATCTTTATTCTGAGCAAACAGGAACTGAGTATATTGTATATTCAGGGTAATAGCATGATCCATGTAGGATGAATGATGCACTACAGACACTGCACTGGTTCCTCTTTTCACATGAGTAAGAGGCAACGAGAGAAGCGCTGTATGAGTGTTCAAAAATATTAATGGTCTTCCCCATCCTCTGCTGGCAGCACACAACATGACTGCTCAATTCATGCCAGTGGTGCTGCACTTTATGGCAGGGCTCATACACAGACTAAAACGATGACGAAAACTGTTAGGGATGCTGCAGATTGCATCCAGGACTTGTACTCTGGCCCTTTCAACATTCTGTGCTTTGTTAATACAATTAAACAATAGAAAAATAATTGGGAAGAGAGTTCCATGCACAGTAGAAACTAATGAACAGGTCATTGCATTTATTGTGGGATTTTTTCCATGCTACAGTGGCACATTCAGAGAATCTCCTCTGTATTCCTTAACGCAGCGGCTTGTTAAAGGGGACTTTCTATCTTGCTTTGACCAAGAATTTTAGTTTTAATTTTGTCCAGCTTTAATGTAGATGTTACGGATAAAAGAAAAGACAAGAGAAAATGGGCACTGCCTTAAAGAATTCACTAGAAAGCACAAGTATGGATCAATACACATGCACAATGATAGTATAGCTGTTTGCAGCATTCATGTGCATGTTGCTGATGTATCATATTAGAGAGGAAAGCCAGGAATGCATCAAAATAACTTAAGACTGGTTTGATGTAGTGCACAGCATGAGCTAGTTTTCCCATTCTCTAGGCATTTCTTCGCAAAAGAGGATCTCCACATAGTTTAACACCTCCTTCCTTCTCCTCTATCCTGCCTAATCTGAAAATGAACAATCTTGTTTCCAGTCTCTTTTTTTCTACTTCTAGAAATGTGGCAAAATTGAGTCATGCAGATGAAACAAAAAGATTACTCCCTGGCACACTGCACCTTAGAAATTTATCATTAAAATGAAAATAGATTGACAGATTCTCTCAGCCAGACTTTGAGTGTCCTCTTTTCCAGACTTATGAAGCTTAACCAAAGTTGCAACAGAGCAACAAAGACTCAGGGATTCCTCACTTTAGGCGGGGGTAGCAGCTGCACTACTATTTGGTTCCAGACTTCTGCTCTCCCCAGAGAAGGTAAGTTAGAATGGACAAAGAAGGCGTAACTGTTTTTCACTACCCAAGGCTCCAGGTCTGCAAAGTCTTGAGCCCAAACTGTGAGGCTTGTTCAGTCCCCCAATTACTTTTCACTGAGCTTTTCTGTGAAATCATGTTGCAAAGTCTGCTGTGATCTACCAAACAGCCAAATCTACCCCAGGGGATTATGAAAAGGGAGAGAAGCTCTGTTACTGCACTGTGGATAGAAAATACGATCCCGAGATACTCAAATAGGTACCAGAACCTAGTTAAGAAAGTCCTGTCCATCATCTGCCGTGTGTCATAGAATCATAGAATCATAGAATGTTTTGGGTTGGAAGGGACCCCTAGAGGTCATCTAGTCCAACCCCCCCGCAGGAGCAGGGACACCGCTTACTAGATCAGGCTGCTCAGAGCCCCGTCCAACCTGGTCTTGAATGTTCCCAGGGATGGGGCCTCCACCACCTCTCTGGGCAACCTGTTCCAGTGTTTCACCACCCTCACTGTAAAGAACTTCTTCCTTATATCTAGTCTAAACCTACCCTGGTTTAGTTTAAAACCATTACCCCTTGTCTTGTCACTGCTGGCCCTACTAAAAAGATTTTCCCCGTCTTTCCTGTAGGCCCCCTTTAGGTACTGAAAGGCCGCAATCAGGTCTCCCCGCAGCCTTCTCTTCTCCAGGCTGAACAAGCCCACCTCCCTCAGCCTGTCCTCATAGGAGAGGTGCTCCAGCCCTTTTTTTTGGTTGGCCTTCTGGGCTGCCAGCGCACATTGCCAGCTCATGTCCAGCTTTTCATCCACCAGCACCCCCAAGTCCCTCTCGGCTTTTTTGCTTTTGCTCTCGATCCTTTCTTCCCCCAGCCTGTACTGATACCGAGGGTTACCCTGACCCAGGTGCAGGACCTTGCACTTGGCCTTGTTGAACCTCATGAGGTTCACACAGGCCCACCTCTCTAGCCTGTCCAGGTCTCTCTGGATGACATCCCGTCCTTCTGGTGTGTCAACAGCACCACTCAGCTTGGTGTCATCCGCAAACTTGCTGAGGGTGCACTTGATCTCACTGTCTAAGTCATTGATGAAAACATTAAACAGCACCGGTCCCAGCACGGACCCCTGAGGGACACCACTCGTCATCGAGTGTCATTTGCTACACTTGGCCTTTGAGACTTGCATAACAGGTTACAGAGGTCTGAGAGTTCGACCTCCAAAAGAGATCTTCCTTTGATTTTTTTGAGGGGTGAAACTGGCCATGCTCAAAGAGAAACTGGCCCATGAAACTCTGTACCAGAGTCCTAGCATAGGAGAGGGGAATTTGAATAAGCTGTGAGTTGAATACTGACCTTCTTGTACTGTTACTCAGATCTAACACAGTCGAATGCCCAATATCAAAAGCATATTCACTATAATTCCTGGGGGCAGCAATCAGGAACATTTATTTAAGATCAACAAATCCATAAAATCCATCAGTCTGTGGAATCCTATCTCCCCCTGAAAGAAGTATTACGCTTCGCCTTGCCCATTCAGTACGTTTACTGTTTTATTGCAGCCCACTGTGCTTGCTGCACACAATAACAATTTGTTGCTGCCTGAGATTAATTGACTTCTATCTTTTTCATTTGTTTACTTCACAGAAATTTAGTGATGTGGAAGGAGTAGAGTGTCCAAGGATTTTAGGCAACCAAACCAGCACCTAACTAAAGCTAATGAAAGAACCATCCAAAGCCAATCAAGGCTTAAACTGGACTACAAGAATCCAAGGTACATGAAGATGTCAAGCACAAGCCTTTCAACATTTTGAAACACCTGAAAGAAAAATAACTTTAGCATATGTCTCCTCCTTCTATCTCCTGCCCAATATTCCCTCCCTTCTAGATAGCTATAAACTAGAAGGAGAAAAAAAGACTAATTTGGACTGGATTTGGGTAATATCACCCTCAGCTTGATGCCTGTAACTGATTCCTACCTGCTGTTTTTAAAATGGAGCTTGATGACAGGCAGTCAGCTAAAGAGCATGCATGACAGCATTTTTGGCTCAATAAGAAAACTAGCTGTACAAAAGAAAACTAGGAAAAAACCACGAGTAGTTTTCAACTGGATCACAGCACAGATTCAACTCACCACATCAGTCTTAGTTTAAGAAGAGATAAGAGGAGAAGAGGAAGGATGCAGAGTCAAGAATCATAGAATCATAGAATCGCTTTGGTTGGAAAAGACCTTTAAGATCATCGAGTCCAACCTTTAACCTAACCCTGCCACCCGACCACTAAACCATGTCCCTAAGCACCTCATCTATCCTTCTTTTAAATACCTCCAAGGATGGGGACTCTACCACCTCCCTGGGCAGCCCATTCCAGAGCCTGACAACCCTTTCAGTGAAGAAGTTTTTCCTAATATCTAACCTAAACCTGCCCTGGCGCAGCTTCAAACCATTCCGCCTCGTTCTATCATCTGTTACCAGGAAGAAGAGGCCGACCCCCTCTTCACTACAGCCTCCTTTCAGGTAGCTGTAGAGGGCGATCAGGTCTCCCCTCAGCCTCCTCTTCTCCAGACTAAACAACCCCAGTTCCCTCAGCCGTTCCTTGTATGACTTGTGCTCCAGACCCCTCACCAGCTTGGTTGCTCTCCTCTGGACATGCTCCAGCAATGCAACATCCTTCTTGTAGTGAGGGGCCCAAAATGATGAGTCTGCTCCTTACAGCAACCACGTGCTTAGTTTCACGTCAATCACTTTGGATCTGCACTATCAGTATGCCTTCTAAAGCCTTTCCATTGGCATAAATACAATAGTACAGCTAGACATGAGATTAAAAAAAAACATCGATAGTTTTAAATAGAGAGGAGAAATCTTGATGAGAAGAGAGTTATTTAAACCATGGATTTAAGAGAGAAATAAATAAATAAAATTAATCTGTGATGTAGTTTGCACATCAGACCCCACTACAGAGGAAGGAATCAAATAGGAAAGAAACACCTGCTATAAAAGAATTTTGCCAATTCTTCCTGTGATCACATTGCTATGTGCTTTTCTTCAACTGTAAGCTATTTGGGGTAGATTTTTCCTTTACTGTGTGTTTCAATATTTTCTGACTATGACGGCAGTGTAACATGTGAATCATGTTCTCATTATACAGAAACCTCAAAAGGGTTTTCCAAAATTATTTTTTTAAAACTAAATAATTTCAAAAACTGAAATGAAACTCTGAGTAAATTTAGTATAAATAAAATGTAACAAAAAAAAATCATCATAGGTTGTCTTGAAATAGATTGAAGAACCCCAGAAGAGCTACTCTGTATCAAAACACAGCACCTTTTGCAGGAGTAAATGGATTATTACCAGCACTCATTCATAACTGGATACTAGTCTGTTAGTTGTCCATACCCCTCTTATGAGGTTCAGAATGGAAAAGCTTGGCTTTATGTCGAAAATTTCCACTAAGTGCACTGCAGAGTATGTATTTTTGGTTTTTCTCTTCTTCCCTTTCACATTTTCCCACACCACACTGAATAAAATGAGTGCTACCGAGACTGGGATATCCCACACTTTCTCAGCCTCTTATCCCTCTCCCAAAAATTCAAAACTTCCACGACTAGTTTTATTTCACAGTACTTCTTTTTTTAGGCCTAGTCCTCCACATGCATAGGAAATACTGAACAAAGAGGAATGCAAACCATTTTTTGCAAAACCTGTTGGCAATACAAATAAAACACAGTCAAAGTTTCCAGGCTCAAAAGTAGGAATTGGATTTCATGAAAGAAGAAGTAGGAAGTAGCGTTTGCAATTCACAGGCTCTTTTGAAAGTTCTATAAATCACATCTCTTCAATTGTTTTATCTTTGTAATTATTGCTTAAATAGCATTTACAAAAATAAACACCCAACTTCCAACCAAAGTCACAGGAAATCCATCAGCACATCCTTTCTCTCAATATTCTTCCATTTTGGGGAGAATATGGATTTAATGGTTAAAGATAGAGTGATGGGACTGAGTAGAGTTCAGTTTTATTCCTACCTTTACTAAATTCCAACTATCTGTTTATGCTACTCCTTAGCTACAGAATTTCATAAAACTACGATACTTAAAATGCACATTGATGTTGTCATGGAACAGATCTACTCTACTTTCAAAGCAAAGCAGCCTGATAAAATTTCAAAACAAATGAAGATTTATCCCATAATGTAAATGAAGTATTTACGAAACAATACATATTTATATTAAAAATACACACACATTGAGGCATATATTTAAACTTTATTTACATTATATAAGTAAAATATTCAACAGAAAGCACAGATATGATGTAAATAAGCAGGAGTGATTTAGATGCACAGTAATTGTTAGAAGTATGCAGGATGCTGTATAATTTTTCTATGTTTTAAATTAGGTTTATTTAAAACCATCTGTTGTTTGATGAGTATTTTTTTATATATTGAAGGATTAGCATTCTGATTTGTTGACTGCTCTTTTCAGTCAGGAGTTGAGCCAAGAAAAAAAGCAGTGTTTCCTATTTATGTGTCCATAGAAAGGAAATAGTGCTGTATCAGCATATTGGGGAAAAACACAGGTAATGGTCAGTAAACCGACTTCAGAAAAACAACATTTAAAGCCAGTGAAGTATACTAAGCTAGCCTCAAGATCAATCTGAAGTCTTAGAAGTAGTCAGGACCTAGAAAGTTCAGAAAGGGACTTGGGCTTTCTCAATGGCCATGGCAACAACACTTTGAAAAGAAATTTCTGAAAAGGCATCAGAAAAGTCCACCACCAGTCACTGCCTTAGGTTGTAGAAGTCCATCACTAAGAGAAAGCTCTAAGAGCTTGATTCAGGAATTGATGATTTAGAGGGACAAGAGATTTCCTTATTGATCTCCAGGCTGGTCTTTTGAAGACTAGACCCACACACCTGCAGTCAGTTTGGTTTGCACTGCTTATTCTCTCCCAAAATTTTGGACTTGAAATTGCTCCGTACTTTCCCACACCAACCTCTGCACAAACACTGGAAACATGGACAAGATGCAGGGAAGCTTGAAAAACACCAGAAAGCACCCATTCTTTACTGGAGCAGTCCTTGCAGAACAACAGAAAAGGACTGTCAAGCTGGTCAGGGGTAGTGGATCACGTTACACAGTCATATTTCTCCATTCCACTTAGGCGTGCTACCAATTGCTACTCACCTAAGTAGGTAACCAAGAACATCTGTGAAAAAAAGCTAAGGTGTTTTGGTTTTTTGTCAGTAGCATGTTACAATCAACTTCTTCCTAAAAAACATTCAAGGGTCTGAAATAAAACTAAAGATGCTGTTATGACGTCACTTAAATATACCATAAGCTAGAAGAGGCACATAATTAGATTCAGAAAAACCTGTAATTTTTGATGGTAACATTGCATCTCCCTTAAATTAAATTTTTAAATGTAAAATAACTTTCCAAAATGATTCCTTCTATCTAAATACTACAGTATTTGGCATGAAAATAGATACTTTCTGTTCTGTTACGTACCTCATGAAGAACAGAAGCTGCATTTCTGCCTTGTTTTCTTTAAAGTCCCAACTATATTCCACTCTGCTCACACCTGATACTCAAAGCACAGTGGTTTCGTACTTTTTTGTGTTGTGACATGTAAAAGCATGACACATGGTTTTGCAAATTGCTCTGTGTTCAGAAGATCTATGGATGGTGGATACCTTTTTACAAGCTTCCAAAGACCCTGATGACATATTCATACATCATTATAAACCTGACACAGCTCTTATTCCTCAACAAATTTAGTTTTATTTCTGAGAGGAAAGAAAACTACCATCTGTGTCAGACTTGGCTCAAAGTGATTAGTGAACAGACACTAAATTGGCAACCTCAGTCTTGAACAGCTCCAGCAGCGAGAACTCAGAGAATAAAAATGTGTGTCCTGAAATGGTGCCAGGTCAAGCTAGATTTAAGCTGGCATAAAAATATGAGAGAGAAGTTGTACAAAGTCGAAAAGTGCCTTCTTCTAGAATAAAAGCGGAAAATGACCAGTTGGACAAAAACCTAACATATCCATTGACCACAGTGTGAAATTACTCTGTAGTAACAAGCAATTAAATGTATCTTGGATACACAGCATGTGTTTAAAAGAATACTTCTTCCTCAGGACTGCAAGTGTTAAAGCAAAATTGCATTTCACAGTTTATAAGTTAGGAACACAAACAGCAGACTGCTTCCAGTATCCTGGCACACACATTAAGTTATAGTATTACAAATTCCTAACTTACCTAATGTCTTCAATATATTTATGTCTTGGTTGTATCAGCAGTGTAATCGTCCTTGCCTTACTAATGGCACTGTTTAAGGAATCCTGGCACACATTTCTTTAGTAATAAGCACTTCATTTTGTCAATGACTTCACTTTAAAAAAAAATCTTAGCTTTCCAAGATCTGCTTATTTTTACAGAGCATGAAAATTGAATTAAAAACTCTACCTTACATAATTTTTTTTATCTGTTTGGAAAAAGTGCTGGTCCAAACTGTTGCACCATTTACATGTCCCAGGTTTGGCTTCAACTGTCTGTGGTTTGCATATTCGGTCTCATGATATTTTTACTGCACTTTTCTTTGTCAATGCCAACTGTAAGCTATTTTCTTTGGTCAGCTGGGTACTCTGACCAACAAATCTCTCTTCTTCTAGTACCAGTGAGATAGCTGTCAGTTAGAGGTTTGGCATGCTTAAGACTGCTTCGCTACCCAAGATTCCAGAAAAATAAAAGATACAGAGACAGGCCCATAAATCATATGAAGAAAGAAAACATTTGTATTATACTAGGAGCCCAATAACGCCACTGAACTTCAGAATCTGGCAGCCTTTATGTTACAACAGAATTTTCAGAGGCCATAAACATTCACACTGGACTGAAACTTGGCATGAAGTGATGCCATTTGACTGATCCACATTTTACCCTAAGCTCTGTTTCTCATTCAAAGGCAGTGATGGTACACAGCACTCTCTATTCATAACAGATTTGTGAGGTTTGTGCCACTGCTACAGCAAACTCTAGTGGCTAGTTAAAAGCAGAGCTCTGGGGAAAGGAGTTGCACTCATGTAAGGAAAATTACTGTGATTTGCTGCAGGCTTCTTTATAGAAAAAACAACCCCAAACCAAACAACCCCTACGCAACTTGTCTTCCCTCTAGATGGACTCACATGTAACAGTGTGCACTAAATCAACTTCTGGGCATATCCAGTTAAGTTTTACAAAGTGCTGTTTTTACCACCCTCTGCTTAGCTCTAAGCTGCTCCGTGAGGGTGGTACTGAATTTCAAGATACAGGTGCCTCTCTAATGTATAGTGCAGCACATCCAAATTAATAGACCTACATTACACTCTTTGGAAAGTTAAGCAGGGATTTCTTTACAAGATGCTTGCCAGGACCCTGTTTCTACTACAATCACTCAGTGTACTTTAAAGGCACAGACTGCTTGACATTGCAGACTCATGACAAAATATATAACCAGTCTCATTTTTAACAAGTATTAATTTTCCAAAAGTGATCTTGGCTCCATCATTTCTAACTGTGAAGATTTCTGGATCTTGATGAGACTATGTTTTAAAGTAAAAGCGACCTCAGGGACACCAAACCTCTGATAAGTAGGATTTATTCCAAAATCAAAGGTGGCAGATAAAATTTTGTCTTGCCTTTTTCTGCCAACAGACCAATTTGGCCAGTGCAGTCTAAAAAAATCTCTAAAAACTGAAGAGTGGGAATCTTTGCCTTTAATTTTTGTTTTTAATTTTTTTACAGGTTATAACCCAGAGACTGAAAATGTTTCCCTTCTTACTTTCCTTGCTGTTTATTCATCTCTCTAGTAGGTACAGCAAAAGTTTCAGGTCATAAATAACCTTGACCAAAAGCATCAGTTTGCCATATGAAAGTCTAAACAGAGATGTTCATAAGTTTGAACAAGCTGATATACCAGGACCATCAGATTCAACATACTGTCATCAAGATTGACATTCCACCCTGAGAGCTGGGATATGGGGAAAAATAGAAACTGCTGATGATGTTCCAGACAATATACTTTTACCCTAAGAGGTCCAAGACTTCCAGCTACCTTCTGCTAAACAGCTCCATTTTGTAAGCTTGATGCTTCTGTATGATATTATTTTAATGGACTTTAAAACAAAACTAAAGTTTCTGCTGCTCTGTGTGAATGAGGCACCCACATTCAATGTGCCAAATATGCCTTGCTCTTCTCTAGCAAAAAGTCAAAACTAGATCATTAAATAAAGTGTCTACACTTCTGAAGGTTGAGGTCAGAGGTAGAACTTCAAAATATATCTGCATTCTTTTCAGCTGAAGATGAGGAAGAGCTTCTTTACTTTAAGGGTGACAGAGCACTGGAACAGGCTGCCCAAGGGGGTTGTGGAATCTCCTCCTCTGGAGATATTCAAAGCCCGCCTGAACAATGTCCTATGCAACCTGCTCTAGGTGACCCTGCTTTAGAGGGGGGTTGGACTGGATGATCCCCGAAGGTCCCTTCCAACCCCTGCCATTCTGTGATTCTGTATGAATCTGTGATCCAGCATTTACAGTAAAGGTCAGGCCTTTTTGACGGAGCAAACGGAATTCAGGTCATTTCATGGTGAGTTGTAGTTTAGGATTATATTGCACGTTGTTCATTATTAAATTGCTTAAAAATATCCACTCTTTAATCAAGTGTTTGGGGAAAAAAATCTTCAGCTGAAAAATAATAGTATCCTGCTTTTCCCAGAACATTTTTCTATAGCATTTGTTGGCCTTAGGAGGTGGAAGAAGTAAAAATTAATACCCAGTTAGATATCACTGGAGGTATCAGCTGAGATGTGGAGGTACTGAAGAAAATGAAGAAAACACCTAAAATGCTTAGATAAATCTAGGTTGTTGCTGTTTGGGGTGGAAGCATGTTGCCTAGAAAGCAGAGAGAGACCTAGTCATGCTAAGACAAACTTGGCCTCAGTGATAACTTTAAAGTCTTCCAGGATGTCAGACCAATGTACTGAAAGCAACTCAGGATTAAGAGAGAACTAATCCCAACATAAGAAAGTCTAAATGAGAGATAAGGCTTAATGAACAACTTCGATAAAATGCTTTAGAGTGAAAAATCACCACACTGTAATGTAAATCAGAAAGTGGAAAGTGAAAAATTACCCATGGCTGGATGATAAGATCATTTGCTCCAAGATTGGTAGTTAGTTCTTGGCATAAGTAACTGAAGCCTTCATTTCGTATCTATGTTAGGAAATTAATGTAGCAATGTTAACAAATGTATTAAGTAAGCTTGAGTAAACTTTAATTACACTGAGTAAAAATTGATTTAGTTTGATTCAGTAACTACATATCACACATCTGCAGCCCCCCTTCATGGATTTACGTTGGAACTCTACTTCCAAAGACAAGGCATCAACCCATAGACTCTGTGGCAGTAGAAACTTTGGAGTCTGGTTTGAAAAAACATATTAAGCTATGAGCTTTCTTGATTTCACACATTCAGAGTTTAAAGATGTCTCAATAAAAGATTGTCTTATGAAATGCTGGGCTACGCTTGCAAAATTTAGAGCAGAAACGCCTTGGGAAGGGGCGTGATGGAGATGGCAAAAAGTGCTAATAAACAAAAGGAAGGTGGGTTTCAGGGTGGGTCATTGTTCTTTTTTTCAATCTTAAGAATTTCTGTTCAGATTCTGATTGAGAAAAACATTTTTAAACATTTTTTTCTGTCAGTAAAGGGAATGTACAATAGTACAGTTATGTATACAGAGAAGAATACTTTCCCAATGTGTTACAGTCTTAAGCACTTTGCAATGGACTGAAGCTAAGGTTTCAAACTTAACCTTCTATTCCCTTGATTTTGGAGGTTTAAATACCTGTTCTTTACTTTTTCAAATTATTAATATTAACAGCTTGACTAGGGGTTGGCTTACTTATTAATGTTGGGTTTGGGGCCAGAATTTTATAAACAACTAAGTCCTTTGCTTGCTAACATACAAGTTCAACACATTTTTCTTGTGGAATACAATTTCTCTGGATTAAAAAGAATAAGGCTTTCCTTTAGGAACCAAGGTTGTACATAACAATAATCTTTTCACTCCTTGAAATCTTAGTGGAGGTTTTTTTAACACCACTGTCCACCTCACATGATGATGTTTCACAATGGCCACAGACACTCCTAACTATCTACCTAAATAATCTAATCTAATCTAACTAATATCTAACTATCTTTAAGTACAGTTTAAAATAAAATGTATTTAATTTGTGATTGCTATCTCATATTGAGACACAGAACATAATTCAGACTCTGAGAAACATATCTTTCCCCTATTTATTAGAAGTTATGAAGCTAGACAGGAAACAAATAATAATATATTGAAGAGCTTGCCCAGAATTGTGTACGACTTACAAATAACCATGATATATAAGAGGAGTAACATGAGTTTAAATACACCACTAAAATCTTTCCTCTTAGAACTCAATAAGCAAATTGCTAGAAGTTTTTTTTTTCACCAAACAAGCAAGCAGAAAATCAGGTGAATAACAGACATGTCATTAGACATTATACACAAATATGCAGACCTGGCCAGCCAGCCACATGGTCATACTCCGTGCTGGTAACCCTAAGAATTAGAGGAAAGATTCCAAGGTGTCAAAGACGTCTTTTTCATATTGCAAGCTACATGCAAGTCAGCTTGTTTCAGCTTTAAACCCAGTGCATGGCACTGGACTGCAGAAAGCTCCAACTTCTTTGAGCTGAGGATGCAATAGCTGCACCCACTGCCACTGCAGTCCCAGCTCATCATCTGTCCTCTGCTCCATGACTACATGTGGCATCAAAGACGATGGCTGATGAAAGGATTCACCAGTCACCTACATATGGGTATGCAGTGACACAGAGCAGGGGAGAGGATGTGGTCCTTTTGTGTAAAGGTATGAGATGACTGCTTACTCTGTTTTTTCTTATGTGAGAAAAAATAGTTTGCCTTTCATCCTGGACAACTGTGATTGGATACTGTTATTTGGAGTAAATCATTATCTGGAGCTCTGGAGAATGATTGACTGATTGTCAGAAAGGGAGATTTGAAGCAAGTTAGCCATATGTTCAGAAGACAAAAGAGATTTATCATCTGTCTCCCCAAAGGAGGCCAAACTAAGGTTATTGAGTCTGCACAGAAAATCAAATAATCGCAGTGACATAAAAACTGATTTAATTGTTACAAAAGACACAGAAGACTATGCTGGTTACCGATTAAGTGAAGTAAGCTATTACATGTAAAACACTCAAAAGAAACTATCTAGTTCTGTAAAACGGAAAAGGATCATAAGCTGAAATAAAGATAGAAGTGTTCTAATGGCAAATCCAAAAAAGCCCCCAAGATTATAGATTGAGAGATTTTATTTCTAAAGTCTACTTCATGTCTTGGCAGCTGAAACAATACTTCTTTGCTAAGTCGTGATTTTCAGCAAGCAAAAGACAACGAAGAAATATGAAGCTGACTAGGCTAATTCCATCTTCTAAGCTGAAATGAACCAAAAATGACCCACAGAACATCAATAACATAAAGAATATTGGTCAACTAAAACCATCAGTTTATTTTAAAAAAAGTCTTAGCTTTTCTTTTAATCCCGTTCCCCTTTAAAAAAAAAAAAAATCCAAACCTTATTATTAACATATGGCATGGAAACCATCTTACTATATAAATGGACTTCTACATTAAAAGCTAGTGAATCTAATGATTTCTCTACCAGGACACATGTTCTTAACTTACAGCACAGTGGGGAGAGTGGGCACCAGTGAAAAAACATCTGACACCTATCTACTGAAGCAAGTGGGGAAAAGGAAGGTTAAAAGAGCTGACAACAACATTCTCACCCACAAGAAAATGAGACCGGATGGACTACATGTTTTGGCCTCCAAGAGAGGAAGAAAAAATGACTTCCTGAAACAAAGGAAAAATAATACACATATATATATATGGAAAAGGTGTAGGTAATGAGATGTGTATTCCCACGTACTTCAAGATACTTATTTGTCTGACCTTGAACTGTTCTAGTTTGCCTCTGCTTAGCCACAAGAAGCAGGAAATCTTCTGGCATTAATATTTTCTTTGTAGATATTTTTGTACACATTTCAGGAAGAAACAATATTGTACAAACAGATTCATCACAGTAGAAAACTGCTTGGAAGTTTTTCAGCTGTTCTGCAGATAGCCAACAATTTGGCATGCAGTATGTATTACATCAAGTGGTGAAATGAAGCCTGATGACACAACAAACCTAAAAGACTAGCAGTTAGCTAGAGATTTAAATCAGTACACACCTACTGGTGAAAAACCAAGCTGCTGTTGGCTTCTACCAGTTTTTTTTTAAGCTGCAGTGTGAGCTTGCTTCAGTGTTACTTAAAAATGGTTTCCTTTTGTGTGGTTTTAATTGCTATGAAAACTCAAAAATCTCAACTACCGCACCTATACAAATATCAAATATGCCAGACAGTTCTCCCTAATTATCTGTTGTCCAAACAGGCAGTAGATACCTCCTCAGGGCAGAATGGCTATGCTTTCCTTTGATTTAGCCTGTTAAGTCCTTGTCTAAACCCAGAGCACAGCAACTTGATGCACTGTGGTGGCAGCCAGCCTCTGACCCTTGAGTCACACAGCCTGCTGAGTGGTTAAACCATCCCTTCTGTAGTGACGCCGTGCTGGCTCCTGGGTAACACACAACCCTTGAGTTTTCAGAGGTGAGCCACCACTGTAAGCTAAGACTGACCTCCTGGGTGCACACCCAGTCAGCCCAGGCCTATATTGGAGCAGTGAAATCCTGGGGTAGCAAAAGTCATTTCTCATCCGTGAAATGTTCTTCAACACTTCCAAGGTACATGGACTGCAGCTCATGCTTCTCAGCTATACAAAAAATATGTGCTTGTAGTCCCATGAAGACTAGCTACCATTGGGATGAAGTAATATGTCACACAGGAGACATCAGGTAGCAATAGGATTGCTTCTAATAAAGAAACACTTCACAACAGAAGAAAGAATGTGGTAGAAAAATAGCAAGTGGCAAATTTTTAGGCATTTCTATTATAATGGTCTGAAACCAATACAGCCATCACCACTGTTGCATAGAATGCAGTGCACACAATAAAAGATAATTAACGGCAGTCCTGAAAGTATACTATATACCATAGGTATTCTATTTATATTCCTCCATTAGGCACCTTTTTTCCTTTTTGGATCAGCTCTCTGGAGTGTAACGCTACACATTTCTGGGAAGCTGGCAAGTAGCACTTGTTAAGTCTCTGACAGAGAGCACCAGTCAAGAATTTACCAGGTGTCCTAGGATGCAATGAAAAAGTGTCAAAATGCAATCGAAAACCTCAGGAGTAAAAAGTGAGGTGACAGCTAAACATAAAAAGGAGGAGCTGTTCAGGAATGGATTAGAGTCCAGAATGGGAAAGTGGAGAAAATATATGGTTATGTTTTTTTCCTTGAAAACAGGCACACACCACCATCCCTTCCCCCCAGTTCAGACTGATTTATTTCAACCATTTCTACTAGGGAAACTCCCATGTGGGAGAACATGACCCATGTTTAACAACTGGACCATTTACCTTCTTATGGGTCATCACAGTGAGATTCCTCCAACACATTATTTGGTAGCATTTTAAAAATGAGCACTGAAGGGGAAGAATCAGCCTAAGGGTGTCCCCACCCTGAAACTCAGATATTGCTGGGTGGTCTGTGTCTGCCTCTGTTGTGTTAGGGCAACACTGATGTGCTCCTGTGTGCTGGTGGGTGCCTCACCACAGGGCTCCCAGTTGCTGGAATAAAACACTATCTAGTCTAGCACTGGAAATAAAGCATTCGTAAACTACTTCCTTAATAAATGGAACAACTATGTCTTCAATGAAGCCATGAGCATCTACATCTACCTTTGGCTCTGTTGCCCCAGGGAAGAGTAAGATTTAGTAATCTTACAGGGAAAATGAACTGTTTCAAATCCCGAAGTTCTTTACTCTTTTTATGCTCAGAGAAGTAAAAATAGGGAGCTCTTAACCACAGCTGGCAAGGGCAGTGCAAATGCCATGTTTAACAGACTTCATTTTTTGAGAAAATTGCATAATATGCATAAATGCATAGAATTAAATTTCAAAACATTCATGGTTAGATGATTGATCATTTTGAAAGAGAACATGAGGTATCTGAGAAAGAGAAGAGAAAAAAACCCCACCTTTACATTTCAAAAATCTATGCAAAAGCCAGCCACAATCCCAAGGAACAACATTATTTGCAGTAGTGTCATCCCATCCTGGACCTGGTTAGGGCTTCAGAAACGTATCTAATTGATCCCTTTTCCTAAGGCAGAAGGTTTTATACAAATGGCATTTCTGATATATAGCCTCGCTCAGCCTCCTCTCAAAGACCTTCAATGCTGTCTGTTTTAGAGCATCTCCTATGATGAGAAAGTTTCTCATGAGATTTCTACTAAATCCATCTTGCTATAGTATATGCCATATTTTAAATCCTGTCTGTCAAGGAAATTGAGTGTATATCAGTTCCTTTCTCCTTATAAATGTATTGTGTGTATGCTACAAACCTCATAGTCATTGTCAAGCTTCCTTCCTCTAGGTGGAAGAGTAGGTCTTAGAGGTCATACTGTCTAGCTTGCGGATCATTCTTATTGCTCTCTGTTAAGAGTCTTTCTTAGTCTGTTCGTTTTGCTCTTGAAACATGTTGCCCAAAACTGGACACAGTACTCCCACTGAGGCTTTATGGGATTACTTTATGAGTCTTGAAAGTTACATTCCTGTTTATACATCCCAAGATGGTATTTGCTTTCTTGCAATAGCGTGACATTGCTGACTAATGTTCTGCTTGTGTGCTGAAATAACATCTGTACCCTCTTCTATAAAGCTGTTCCTGTTCCCCATCCTTTACTTGTGCACTTTATTCTTGCATTTTAGCCTAAGTGTACTGCTGTGAAATTCTCCCTAATAATTTTAACCTTGTTTTTTTTCTCAGTAATTTTCCCCATTTTACAAGATAATTTCATCTTAATTCATAGTCTGCCCTACTCACAGCAACCTACTCTCAAAGTATTGATTTCCCAAGCAGTTTTGCCAATCTACACAACAATACTCTCCTGTGGATCACATTTCCTGAGCCCATCTATGTCACAAGAGATGATGTCATGTGAAAGTGTGGCTAAGATCAGGAGAATGTTACATTTTTCTTTCCATCGAAAGCAAACCAGTGGGTCTTTTTCTGAAGAGATGTGCTCTTCCCTTGATGACTTCGAATCTCAGGCAGCTATTTGCCCTCACTGATAAAAAAGCCATGCACCATCGGTCTTCTTTGCACATTTGCATTGGCCACTGGGAGAAGCGCCATTTTGCCGAAGTCCTAACTCACTTTGCTGGATGCTTATTGCTATTTGTCCACTGTTGCTTTCAAAAAATTGCAATTCAGCTTTGAATGAACTTTTTTTCCAGCGCTAAAACTAATCAGCACTGACAGTGATGAACACTGGTTTTGTTATCACTGACACACATTTCTAACTGCATTGCCTCAATTAAACTCCTGATGTCATACACAAGACTAAATGAAAATGGCCTGAATTTCAAAAAAACAATGTAAAGACCTGGTAGGCTTATTTCAGACCAGATGCAAATGTAACAAAAGAGTATATAACTGTTGGCAGAAAATTGGATGGGATTCACATCACACTGCTTTTACTCAGAAGAGTATGTATGCCTAGGGCATACATAAGAAAATGATGTATTTATTTTTCAGGCGGTAAAATAAATAGGTAATTTATTATTCCACTGCTAACACTAGTATTTTAAAGAGGTCACTCTCTCTTCATATATATGGTCACACAAATGAATGTATACATATCTGCTGGAAACCTTTCTAAAGTATTCTCAATAAAAACAAGAACTTTTAAAGAAGAATGACAAATGTTTGAGTAAGTCACACAGTGACATAGCGTAAGTGCTCTGCATTCCTTTGCCCATTTTCGGCAGTCAAAACCTTTTAGAGTTAAAAATTTATGAAATAAAGAGTCAGTCAGCTTTTTTAAAGGAAGCCAACGTGCTATTGTAAAGTAACTGCAACTGTGGGAATATATTTCTGCATTCCATACTTAAATAAAACATTCACTACCCAGGAAATATTACCATTTTTTCTAATTAAATAAAGAAGTATGGGCATGAAAGGTAAACCCACCATTCACTAGTGCCATGTAATCATGCTTGGAATAAAAACTATACTGTAGCATGAAAGCTGTAATAAAAAGTCACCTTTAATGACAAAACCTGAATTCCAGCAGACAGCTTCATTTCTAAAGACAGAAATCTGTACCTCCATATGTAGCATGAAAAATCCCTAGACAGTCTTCCTAACGAGTATTTGACCATAAAGTTTCAGTTTTCAAACTTCTTCCCCTTTGCTACCTCTCCAGGGTTATTCCATGTTAATGACAGAGCTCTCTTGCATGTAACTGGCCACAAAGACCTTTCATTTTGGTGAAAGCAAAAAAGATATCATAGCATACTTTTTAGCCATTATGTACAAAGACACACTTCTGTTTTGTGAGACCTGATATTTTTGCAAGGCAGAAAACCAGAGTGTACCACAGCCAAACTGAAGATGACGCTTTGCTAATGCTTGTCAAGGAGCTAGACAAAAGATACAACTGAAGTAAAAACCTAAGCAAGATGAAGAAAAAGAGGGTTTAATTAATCCAAATATCTCCCACTAAATTCAGTTGTATTAATTAGCATTTTGTGGGTCATAAAGGCAAGGAAAAAATGGAGATCAAAACTGAAGGCATTGGTATTAAAAATTAGTTTAAACTTCAAATCATAATCACAATTAGGAAACTTTGCATTGCATAGAGCATTGTTTTAAGACAAGTGAAGTAAATGAAACAAAAAAACTCTTGAGCACACTTTTAAAATACAAAAGTAAAAATAAAACCAATTAAGTTATTATTTACAATCTCAAATCCAGAGTTGCATATTATTCAAGTCCGCCAACTTAGTGTGCAAGTTGGTAAAAGCTTAGATACCTATTTCAATCAGCTTAAAATTTAAAGTAAAATTCAATTTGTCCTTTTCAGAAAAAAAAATATAAAATCATAGAATCATAGAATCATGGAATCGTTTAGGTTGGAAAAGACCTTTAAGATCATCAAGTCCAACCATTAACCTAACTCTGCCATCCTACCACTAAACCATGTCCCTAAGCACCTCGTCTACCCATCTTTCAAATATCTCTGGGGACGGGGACTCGACCACTTCCCTGGGCAGCCCATTCCAGAGCCTGACAATCCTTTCTGTGAAGAAATTTTTCCTAATGTCCAACCTAAACCTGCCCTGGCACAACTTGAGGCCATTTCCCCTCATCGTATCACCCGTTACCAGGGAGAAGAGACTGACCCCCACCTTTCTACAGCCTCCTTTAAGGTATCCTTGAAATTTAAACAGATATAGCAGGAGAAAAAAACCCAATCATTTTTCTCTATAGACATAGGTCCCTCTTTCATCCAGCTGGCATGCTGACCATATTCATATATTGATATCTGACATAACGGTATCACATATTTAGTTAATATCAAACTGCTACAGCTGAGAGCTGGCTGAAATCACAATTAGATTCCAGACAGATGCAGTTCAAAAAAACTCAGCATTTTCTACACCACCAGTGAACTTAAATCTCTGGCCTATTTTGATTTAAGCAGCAGATGTTTGAAATTAACAATCTAGTAAGAAAATAGCAGTCCATGGCCTTGATCGTTGGGAATTAATTTTGATTTGCATACTCAATTTTCAAATTTCCAAACTGCAGCAGAACTTCGAAGGTGCAGTTCAGTCTCTTTGTTCACTCTTACTCCATTCCCCCTTTTTCAAATGTATAATTCTACTAGAGAATTCAACACAAAGAAATCAGGAAGTATCACAGTTAAGTTCATCACACCATCCTAACTCTCTCTTTTTGTGCATATGGAATATGAGGCAGTCTTAGTTTCACAGTCATGTATCCCAAATGCAATATGTTGGAATTCTTTTTTTTTTTTTAAAGGAATGCTTTTCCTTTCTTGGCCTAGTTGCACAGATACACAGATTCATTTTTGCCTTTTCTTTTTTCCCCTTAAGATTTAGGACTGCTAATTATGACAGATGTTAAATTACAAACTTACGCCAAGCAGAAAATGGATGTGGCATGAAAGACGTCAAAAAAAGTGTTACATGACTGATGGCATTATATTAATACAGGATGGTGATGAGAGGAAGCAATCTGCTGGTATGTTATTGTGAATGTATAAATTGCTGCATGCACATACAGCAGCTTTAAGAACATCTTATATCCAAATTCTAGTGACATGAAATTTTTCTGTAATCAACAGCAGCAGTTATAAGAACTAATCCTCAGAGATGGAAATATCCAAAGGGAATTTAATGCTAAAAACAAATGTATCATCAACTTGGAGATATTCACTTTATGAACTGTAAAATGCACTACAAACATGCAGTGGTAAAGCTTATTTTTCTGTGAATGTTGAGATTCTTTCTGATTTTACCCATCAGGCTTTTCAGAGCCAGGCATATAGTTCCATAATAAATTAGTCAGGACTTACATGGAAGGGCCTGTAACAGACAGGCTTCAATTTGTTTATATTTGGCTGGGGCAGGATATATATGTGTCCTGTCCTAAATGCCATGTATTTGATGTAGCGCAAAGAAGGCTTACAGGACTCATAACAAAGAATATAGAGTTCAACTGCCTGAATTCCTGCAATGTTAAAACACGGGGCCAACCACAGAAATGAGTAAAAGATCAGTTTAAAAGAAAATTTAAAAATCTTCATTACAAGAGGAAGATGAACTCCAGAAAATTGCTACATGAAGCTATGGATGTCCAAAGTATCAGCAGTTCAAAAACAGATTACATAAAATAAAGAACTGGTTCATAAACAGATACAAAAAATACTTACACACACACCCCCACCCCCACACACCCCCATTACTGAAAAGGCAGGATGTACTTTTTGAACATCTTTAATTCAGCAGTTCTGAATGGTGGGGCAGCACAAAGGCAAAGGACCACAGAAAGTGGCCAAGATACTTGTGTGCTGTCTAAACAGCATCTCTTGCCTTTCTCGGGAGATGCAAAGCTAGGCTGGATAGTCTGACCTACTAGAGAATTTGTGTTATGTACTCATTGTTGGCATCCTTTGTGGGAGACAAGCAGAATACTGCAGGGCACCTTGGAGACTTCAGGCTTCTCTTTTTCCTTAGAGGAGCAAGACTGAATTGCGAATGACAAGATGGCCTTTACCTTTTATCTGCATTGAACATGAATTGTCACAAAATTATCCATTCTTACGTTGTCTCTTGATACTAACCTTCAGAAAAACCAGTATCTTTACTCCAGCTGCGCATCAACAATGGGATAAATGAAGCTGAGCAACCCTTGTGGCCCCACCAGCAAGTCATTCAGTTTAGCTAGATGGGAGAAAAGCTGGACAGCTGCAGATCCTAATGTTGGAAGGATGGGTTCATACCCTCACTAAAGGATGAAATTTTTTAGTGATCCACTGCAAGTAGTAGATGATGGGAATGGTTACAGCAGCAGAGGCAAAAGTTTTATTAGGGATTTGGAAAGAGCATCTAAAGGGCATTCTTAACTCCAAGCACCTCTCCTTCCCCTTACCAACAACATGCAGTTAGGCTGAGGTGGAGAAGGGGAAGGAGTTAGTATCAGGAGGTGGTTTTTCCCTACTATAGAAGCTCTTGAGTGGGAGATCACATATGACAAATACATAACATTTCTGACTTCAGCCAATTACATGTACCTGGTCCTTGCCCTGCTTCTGTTGGAAGATAAAACCTCAAGAGACACCATTGCACACACATTTGGAAAAGGTAGTTCTGGAAAACTCTTGTCCTTTGAGCCCTTTCTTGATGTTCTGAATTTTAACTCTTGAATTTGCTTTGTTCACTGACTCCTAGATAGTGCTCCCCACCATGACTTTCTACACCTAATGATGAGCAAAGCAAAATAATTTTTAAGGATTAAGCACAGTAAATATCCAAATCAACAGTTCAAGAGGATGTATTTATGCACAGAAATCTGATCTGTCATGCACACATTCACTCACTTTTTTTCTGCCTCCAGCAGGTAGTTATTTATGCCTGCAGTTCAGGCAAATGTTTCTTCTTCTTTAGGGATAGTATAAGATTAACAATAAAAAATACTTGCAGAGGAAGCCAAGAAAAAAGCAACTCTATAACTATTGTAAGAATGTGCAATCTTATTTGCAATAAAAAAAGAATGGGGGCGGTGGAGGACAACGACCTGTACCATATGATTACCAGCTGAAAGAGAGAGTCAATCCAGAATGGTCTGTTGGAAAACAGCTTCCAACAACACTGCTGCATCAAATTTAAAGTTATGTATTCAAAGCACGCTTACCCTAGGAAATTATTGCAAAAACATCAAGAAAGGTCTCCTTTGGGAAAATCCTTACTTGTACCCACAAATATATATTATATTATATCAGATCACAAACATTTTTAAGAAGTGACAGAAATGAGTAATTGCAGAAAGTGTCAAGTGTTGCTTTTGGTATGACCACTATGAACTGAATGTAATCTAATTTCACTCCTACTGTTTTGTAATATGTTCACAGCCCTGATTAGTGCTTTCTGAGTGACCTGACATGCTTCAGCATTCATGAAATTTCTAGTATAATGATTCACTTCTGAATGTTTCTGAGTTAGCTTTACTGCCCATTTGACTAAAAAATACATGTATCACTTATGTGCAAAGCCTTTGAAGAGTTCACCTTCCCCATAAACAGATTTTGAACATTTTCAAAAAGAAAAAAACCCACTCCCCTCCCAACTCCTCACTATTCTGTTCTCTCATGATTGATTTTAAGTATTTAATAATATTTTTCAGTGTGCTCTCCCAGTAGGTGGAAGTTCTGTCTTTCAACCTCTTCTGTTTGATAAAGGAACTGAAACCAGGCCTCCTACTTCATGAATGTTTTAATCAATAAACTATCATATAAAATTGGGTACCATTTTTTTCTCTTTCAATAGAAAAATGACTAGGCTGTCTATCCTTCTGAAAGCTTATCTTTTAGCATTTGATTGTAAAAGATGAATCCAGACTGCGTGGTGGAAAAGAATATATTCTTGCACATCAGAGTTAGGCCAAACAGGGCCTTAGATTACAGGTTTATGCCTTGCCTTGCTCAGTCATATCTTCATTCAAAGTGGCTGGATGTTATGAATCTTATTCGGAGCCATTAAACTTTTCCCTGCTCTCCTATGGTGGTTGAGCTGGCCGTCAGCCCTAGAGCACCAGCTATTTCCTCTAGAGACTAAAGCTTGGCCAATTTGCCAAAAGGGACTTCTGTGGCAGAAGTTACTGCCCTCAATGCTGCCACTGCTTTCCTCCCCAGCCATTTCAAAGGGGAATTCAGTCAAAACTCACTCATTTGTCCACAGCATGAAATTCCTCCTTTGCATTTTCTTGAAACCAAGCACTATTTTTCAACGCACTAGTTTTCTCCACAACAAAAAAGCAGCACTTTTTTCACCAACAAATGCAATGATGCTGTCCTCCAGGGGAGGTACTTGCAATGTATCCTGCTCTCCTGTGTTACATATACAACATCTACTTAGTTCACTGGAAACTGACTTTCTGCATTATATAATCTCATTACCAACATATTTTTCATATTCAAAGTAAAACTAACTATAAAATAAAATTGCTTAGATAAATTTTATGTTTTATTTTCTTGCTTCTAAATGCAGTTAAAAAAGTAAAGACTCATCTCTCGAAATACAAAAAGGAATGTATATAAATTGATAGAAAAGATTCTATTTCATATATGTGGAAATCTCTGAGAGCCCTCATTCATTATTCAGTAGATGAAAGAGAAGGAAGAAGAACCTGGGAAAGGATAGGGAAAAGTATTATTGCTGCATTGTTTTGTAAAATTAACTGCTTCAAGCTGCTTAACAGAACACTGTTGGACTGGTGCTCTTACGAGGAGGAATCTGCTGCAAATTAAAATCTTGTCTGCTGCTTTTGAAAATGAAAAACTTGAGAATACTTATATAGTGGAGCCACCTTCTTTCTCCTTTTATTGATTTGAAAATGAGTCACATTTCAAATGCTTATTCCCATGTGTCATCCAGAGAAGACCACCCAAAGTTATTACATTTTGAGCAGACTTTGAGTTCTTCAAGCCTTCAGTAGTCCTTTGCACTCATCCCCTCCTGACCTGGTCTATTTGGCTCTCAAACACAAGTGTTAAGCAAGACAAAGAGCCACATGCCCCAGCTTCTTTAAAAACACAAAAGGAAAAAAGCCCCTATAATCTCAAGGTGCATTTATTCAAAAAGATTGGTAAGAAAGATGAGAATTTCCACCAAAAAACAGAACACCCCCACCCAAAAAAAAGAGTCCAGCATCAGAAGCCCTGCTACAATGACAAGAGGCCACGGGATTCAGCTTTAACTGATCTCAACAGGTGGTATAACTCTGATGCAGTTACCATTTTCAATTAGTAGAGATCATCAGGTGACACAGAAATTAATTCTTAATGCTTAAGCACTTGCAAAACTGCAGTTAAGTCTTATTCCTGATTGTTACTATTTTAAAAATATATACAGGACAACCAGGTGGTTAAGAGGAGTTACATTTTCAAAAACACAACTAAAACATTACATTCCACTATATTACGGTTTTGTTTGCAAAAATTCCTACATGGCATTCCCAAACCTGCTCAGACCAAGTAAAAGATGTGTTTATGTTTTCCACTTTCCCATTAGGACATACACTGAACTTCCAGTAAATGCATCAACAGCCATTTCCTCTTTTTATTGAGTTTTATTCTTGACTCAGGTTTTCCCATTTGCTTGCTTTCAGGGATAGCAGCTTAAAATAGATTTGGTACTCGAGAACTGTTGCAGAAGGAAAACCTCTTAAAACACAGAAGGAATTACTGGTTGGTAGTTCCTGAAGTGAAAGTAAGCTGATTTGTCTGAGAAAACTCCTCTTTTGTCTAATAGTTTTGTCATATTTATACTGGCCTTTTAGTTCTACACACTGTTTATAGTAAGCTAAGAAACAAAGCTATGTGCATTTTATTCCTTGAGATTCAAAGAATTTAGCAGATAGCACATTTAAAGGTTTTTTGATCTGGTACATTCTGTCTTCCCAAAGTGGGATTGTTAGGATTGTTTTTTCTCTACTGTGATGTGAGAAACTAGTATTTCACTACCTGCTTCAGGTGACCTAGCAGAAATCAGACAGAACATCTGTACCAGAAACCCACAGATGTTAAAAATCAAAAAGTGCTACTGTGAAATTTAGGCCACAACACTGCAAATGAAGCACTGCTCAATACTGAGAACACACATTCTTGTTATCCAGCTACCCGTTGAAAGTCACAGAGTTTAGAAGGGCTCTCATCTTCTCAGATCTTTTGTTTCAAGTTAAGAGAAACATTTACAAAATAAAATTCAAATATAAAGCAGTCTTCCACTCAGTTTCCAGAAAAATCTACTATTCTTAAGCTAACATTAAAACCCTGTTTACTCCAAGATCATGTATTAGTCTACAAATCTTCTCACATCAATATATTTTGGGGGTTTTTTTGTATCATACATGATACAAAACAAAGCAGCATATCCCCCTCTCTCTGAATCCACCTGACAGCTCTACTTTATTCACAGAAATCCAACTTGAATTACATCTGCTACAAAGCATAAATAATGATGGCAACAGGCACTACACTTTTTTGATGAGAGAATTTTTTAATTTATGGGAATAGGACCCAGGGGTGTACAGTCACTTGCAACTAAAACTTTCCTTCCTACCCTGACTGGGGATCACACAGAAAGCTACACTTCCAACATACAAGGAAAAGAATATCATTGAATGTTGTAGCATAATTGCTAAAATTGCATGTGGGAGCGTAATAATCTACTGGGCTTTTTATTTCTGAAAGAAAAATACAGGAAATAAAGGTGCTGAAGGAAATAGGGTCTGAATATTTTGAGACAGTATTTAAACAGGAGTTCCTGTGATCTTGTCACAAGACCTTCAATAAACTGTTATCTCATTCCAAAAAACCTCAAAAAAATGTAGGAGACCTAGAAAAGGAATTGAGTGGCAAGATAAGGATGATAATGGGTAATGGAAATTGTTTGTGTACAAAAAGTAAAAACAGAGACTAGAAAACATGCACTTCCTGACCTGGAAAGACAGAATATGAGGGGGGATATGATAGGTGTATATAAAACCACAGACAGTCTTGAGAAAGCAGAGCAGCAACAATTATTCAGTGTTCTGTACATAACAGGATCAAGGAGCAGTCAGTGAAATTGTCAAGCAATGGTTCAAGAGGATTGTGGAAGTCATTGCCATGAATGTTTTGGGGGAGGCCCAAATAGGAATAGAACTAAAAGGGCAAATTTCAGAAAATAGCTGTGTTAGTAACATCAAAATTTATTACCCAGATACAAACTCTGGCTCAGGCAGTGAGCCATAAATTGCTGATGCCAGAAGCAGTACAGGGCAAAAGATAACTTTTTACTCTGCTTGCTTCTCCTTCATTTTCCTAGGGACCAATTCCTGGTCATATTTGGAGACAGCATATTGGGATAATGGGGCCTTTGGGTCATACCTAGGTTCTTAAATAACAAGGTTCTCAACAAGTTTGAGCCCAGAACAAAGAGGAGGAATATCCTTTCCACTTTCCATATCATCTGTTGGCAAATCAAGTGCATAATCTTGAGGGGAGAACACCAAGCTATGGGTGACACAAGAATGCACTGGTGCAGCATGCTAGGCAGCCAAGCCTTCACTGTGTGGTTTTCCTGAAGAACGGACTCATCCGGATGTGCCAGAAGCAGAAAGAGCATTTAGCTTAAACACTGGCTGATCTTAGCTCCACATGTAACTGTTTAATTGGAATTAAGTCTCAGTCAGCTGACTGCCTGCTAAAACATGCTCATATTTCACTACACATATTTGGAAGGCTTAGCTCTCTAAGGGTTTTTTTAAATCTACCTCTAAATAACACATTTAGGCAAGACTGAGATGACTGTCCATAAACCGTTCTTCCCTAATGTGTTTCATGTGTTGCCTCACACACACACCTTCACTGTTGATGGTTCCTGCTGTGAGCATAGCTAGTTTATCTGTTGCCTAAGTATTTTTAGTTTTTCTCAATTTAATCTAAAATATGCCTGGTAATGGGGGGGTGGGGTGGGGTGTGGGGTGGGGAAGAGAGTCTATATATCTACATTTGATATAACGTTTAATTTATGAGTTCGTAAGTGATCACTACAAAAATTTAAGAATCAACTTTGTTATCACCACCAAAAATTATAATATGAAACAAGTGCTTATTACATTCTGCTTAAAATATAAAGAAAATTAGGTACATTTCAATCATTGCCTACAGAGAGTATCACTACTTATTTAGATAAGACCACTGGAATATGGCTTAATGCAATTATTAATGAAAATTCATTGCAAACCCTCATAAATCTAAATATTATCAAACATATATCTGCTAGTCCTATTGGCAACAAATTTGTTCTCTTTTCTTGAAAATAAAATTGGATTCATGTAACCAAACTTCTGTGCTTGTCTCCACAGGCCAATAGCAGAACCTCAGTCCAATTTGTTAAATTCTTCAAGTCATGTAATTTAGCAGGCCAGATAAAACAATCTGAGATACTGCTTTGAGAAATTACTGCAAACAAGGGTCTTAGATGCATATGATTTCAGAAAGAACACTTATGCACTTCAAGCTTTTCTTCCTTACTCCCTTGTATAGGCTTGAAGAACATTTCACTCTTTTCCCGTCCTGCTCTGTATGACAATCTTCCTGTGTCATGGCAACAGTCCTGCATTTATGGGACCGTCTGCAGCTCTGCCTGCAGGAGAAGTGCCCTTTGACCCTATGGGACAGAGGCAGATTTGTAGATCTCAGTCTTCATGGACTTTAAACTCGTTTCTACAGCTGGTTTACTGTAGAGCTAGCTTTACTTGCAAAAAAATTTCTCTGAAGTCCAGTGCATGATTAATGGGTCTTGGTTTTATCTTCTTGCCCCATGATCTCCTCCCTTCCCCTGCACACCACATCACTTGCTGTAGCCTAGCTTTAAAATATTTTAGGATATTCATTTTTCCTCTTCAACACAACACATTTGATAGCAAACTTTAATGCCTTTACATTAGGAGAAGGCACTCACCAGAACAGATGTATTATTTTTATGTTTTATTCATTCTGAATTCAGCTTCCAAGTGGGAGAAGAATAGCTTGGCATGGCTAGTGATTCACATCCAAACAGAATGACAAGGTGCAAGGAACTTTTCATGCTTTCCAAAAACACTTTACAACTCAATCCTTTGAAAAAATCATCAGAAATGTCAAGGAATCACCAAACAATGTAATGCCAGGAATAGCGTATCAAATTTGTGGGCTTGCAGACTTAATAAAAGTTCTTTTAAATGGACAGCATTATACATTCATAAAGTCATAAAATCTACTGAAAATACAGAGTACTGAAAATCCACTGAACAGCATTTTCCACACTTGTTTATCCTGAATCACTTCCATTGTTGTTTTCCAAGAAGGTCACACATAACCATGACCTCAGAATTCAGTGTAAAACCGACATTTTAATATAGGCTGAATGGGATAAATTAACTATACGCGAAATGTAATGGACTAAAAGTACTCCGAAGAGGACAACGCTGGAATTGTTTAACAACTTATCAGTCAATGTTTTAACCTTTTATATTAAGGCTACCGTAGATAATGCCTTATCAACTACTACTATATCTTTGTAGCAGGCAGCATTTTCCTATTACTATCTCTCTAAAAAAATGTTACAATAATACTTATTTGGCAACTAATTTACAGATGCTAAACTTAGGTTAGATAAAAGAGGTAATAAACTACTTTACTGAGAGAAACTGAAACCTGAAATTAAATTTTTAAAATACTATCATAAAAATAAGTGATAGTAATAGAAAACCAAGACATTTCATTGCAAGTTGATGTCAGCACATTTTCACTTTTTTGCAGATTTTTGGATGAACTTGCATTTTGGCAAATTTCATAGTGATGGGAATAGAGAATTTGTTGCTCTATTATAAACCATGATAAGTAACCTACCCAAAAGCAACTGTAAGCAGGGCTTCCATGGAAACGTATTCTTACACATGAACATTCAGGACCCTAACATTTCTATTTAAAAGACATAACTATTATCATAGTGAAATATGTAGTGTTTCAAGATAGCAAATATTTAATATAAAAGTTCAAGCAAGTACTTGACTTTCGCAGAACTGGTTGAAAATGGTGGTATTGTTTTGTTTACAAGTTAATACTTTTAATGTTTTTATTTTTATTTAAATGACTGTACTTATATGAAAAGGTAAAAGTGCAAACCCCTTGTGAAGTTAAAGAGCATAGGTTACACAAACAGTGAACAAAAAAACAAGTAAAAGAGATTAAGGAAGAGTTGCACATCAAAAGAGAAGTTGTATATACATATTTTTTATCTCTATTTTACTAGCATAAGTCAGTCATAAAAAAAAGTCTATGCACTTCTTGACTCTCTGTCTGAAATAATGTTATTTTCCCTGTCTTTTCAACAACGTATATAGCAATAGCTCTGTTAGCTATAATACAAATACTAAGAATTAAAAGATCCATGCATGTATCATCCATGTGAGAATAAAATAATGTAAAAACAAGATAAATGTCAAGTTTCTTACCTATTCTTATTTGCCCTAACAGCCAAATGGCTAAATTCCCCTGTTACCCAAATAACTCTAACATCAAAGTATTAGCTCACTGCAAACTAGAAAGGAAATTAGTGTTTGGATTCCCTTAGTAGCTTTAATTCCCATTTTAATGGGACAAAAATAAATCCTATTTTTACTATAAAAATGTCCATTTTGTGTCCATTGCTGATGAGCTATGGAAACTGCCTCAGTAGCATTTATACATATTGGTTAATATTACAAAGTTGGTATTTCAATAAGACAGAAAACTGATCAGCTTATTTTTTTATTGAGTGAGTTTTCAGTTGTATCAGTCCTGTGGTCTGCATTCGCTTGGATAGCTGCATAAGTATTATAGTCATCATAAGGAAAAGAATAGGAACTAATAGATAGGGTCAGGACAAGATCACTTCTTTCAGTAGCAGCCTAGCATATTTTGGCCTTTAGCAACAGGGAGCCTAAATCAGAGATCAATGATAGTTGTCAATAGAAGACAAAACTCTTCCAAAGGGGAGGGGGGTTGGGAGTGGGGTAGGGGTAGGTGGGGCAGAGAATGGATGCAGAAATAAATTCCTTGGGTCACATAAGAATCTCAGGAGAGGAGAAGGAAAGAAACAACCAGTTTTTGGTGTAGCAGTTACTGGTGTGACTGTGGAGCCATTCCAAATTTGAGAATACAAGGTCAGCTGTGAAGATTCAACAATGCAGAAGACAAACTCATAGCCTTCAGGACAACAATGCTGGAAAACCTCAAAAACCTGAATCCACCTAAAAAAGGCTCTAGACTGGTAAAGAAAACACTACAGGGAAGAAACATAACGATTCGTTATTGTTTCTCTAGATGTAGACATTTCCACTGAGTCAAGAACAAAGTTGGTTTTGAATCTATGGAAAGTACACATCTTTGTGAGATACAGTATGCAATATGCTGCTTTCCATCACCTATTTTCTGAACTAGCAAACTGCAAGATGGCAGGTTAATATCCCATGCAGAAACTTCTCAGAAAAGTTGTGCATTATCTTGAGATTCTGCATTGATCCCAAAGAACCAAAGAAATTTTAGATTGGAGGGCAGCCTTCTGAAAGGTGTAACACATGGAGTGCCTAATTCTAGGAAACTTACTTGAAGGGCTGTGGGCTGGGCATAATCACTAACATAATCGATCAAGACTGAGAAATCTTAGCACACACAGGCAACAAAACTGTGATATGACACAGCAGTGTAGTGGAAGTCCAGGAAGGATAGCTTGAACAGTTTTGCATGTGTGTATGTTCACATGTACTCATGTGTACTTGAAAATTACAACTTGTGTAAAAACAAAACTAGTTGCGACAATTGATTTCACTTCAGCCAAGCAGAACTGAAAAGGAACAAACTCAACTAACCTAGCAGAAGAGCAGGCAGATTTTGATTACATGCCTAAGTGAAAATCTGAAAATTTCCAAGAAAGCTCAAAAATTCTAAAGCAGACTTAGTTTGGCACAAAAAAAAAAAAAAAAAAAAAAAAAAAAAAAGAGCCAGTCTCTAGCTCCCTGCCAGCCACCACCATTCTCAACCTAAAAAAGAGCCTAGTTTAAGCTCGGCAGTACAAAGCATGAGGTGCCTTGTAAAACACAGATGGTGTGTTGAATGGTTTGAAACATATTCTTTGTCAAAACTTCATACGCTTCAGTGTACTAATGACAACATTCACAATAGCATAGTCATTGTGCACTTGTATGTAATTTTTGGCAAACTAATTTTGCGAAAGCTTATAATTTTCAAAGCATGGGCACCCACAATTTTCTGAAAACAAGACTCTTAATATGCACCTGAAGTTAAAAATCCTATCATTAAAGCTTGCATCTGTCTTGGTCTAAAGAGACAATTTCATTTTACTTACCCAAAATTTTAGTAACTTTATTTGCTTATCATAAAATAGCATAAATTCAACCCTTCATCCACATATGGTGCATCAAAAACATGTTAGAGAATTAGTTATTACAGGACATTGCTATTTAGCCACTTATAAGTAACTTGCTTACATTGTAAACTCTTGACTTTCTGGTTTCTGAAATATTTTCTGTAACAACCCATCTGTTCTTACTTCAGAAAATCTATTACTCTGAAGTATACGGGGGCGAGAAGGAGGAAAGAGATCATCTCAGAAGGAAAACTACCAGAGTTTCCTGGTGTTTCCCAACTTCCTTCTCAAGTAGCTGATTCAAAAATTGGAAGAGGTTTTTACTATGTAAGAGCCTAAGTGTGCAATCTTTAGTCAGAAGAACATGTTAAATCGCATGTACCTTAGCAGGCTATTTGTGAAAATAATTTGACCATATGAGAAAGCTCAACTCAGGAAAACATCTTTTCTTACATTAACTCAAACAAAGGCTAACATTTAAATGCATAAATCCCATTTCTGAATTGGGACCTAATAAGGATAGAGACCTAAATCATATTCCTAAACCAAGTTTTTAATAACACTCATTTTAAAACTCAAGCAAAAATGAGTTTCTGGTTTAATGAAGAGCAGATTGTATTAAAGAAAAAAAAAAAGAAAGAAAAATAAGTTCTGCATAGCCACTTCTTTAGTAAAATACACTGAAGTTATTTGTTTGTGTTGGCTTTAGTTTATTTACTTTTGCTTCAGGAATGAACTTCAACAATCTTATATGACACATTGTTGTACAACTACTATTGAAATAGATTAGAAAAATAAATCCTTTATTATAATACTAATATTTTATTTGATTCTTTCTGGATTTTTTCATGTAAGTTAGTGAAAAATGTTCCACTGATATCTAAAAGCTGGTGAGTTACATATGGAAACACTTCCACACTTCACATTGGAAAGCAACTTCCAAGTTAAACTAGTAAATTAAAAATCTAGCTCAGCCTTTCACATTTAGGAACTGTAGTGTATTACCTGAGTGAGGAGTGAAACATCAAATCATTACATACACTTATTAAAGAATGCTAAGTTTAGTATAGAGGAATCTGTTTTGCACTTCAATTTATTTCTAATTTTACAGTAAAATTGTCAAGCTTTCCTGAATTGACTCACAGAAGAAAAGTAGTAGTAAGCTGAAAATAAGAGTGCTTGCAAACAGAGCTTATTCAGGAGCAGTTTATAGAGATTAATTCCACGCAAAGATAGGACTCTCCAAGGCGTCTGCTTACTCACACAGGTTGTCCTGCTGTTATATGAAACCTAAAGAGCTGCAGAATCTGACCAAAATTTCTTTTGGAAGATATGAGAACTAAAGTCTATCCTAAGGTAGTAATTAGCAGTCATTGAAATTTGATTGAAATCATGACTACAACTCTGTATATGTGTTTTGTGCCTCGAAGTATGAAAAAATGGGAAAGTTCAGAAATAATTCTCTGTGTTTCAAGAAGAATGTCAATACTATCATTACTTAACATCAGTATAATCAACTCCACATGCAGGCACTAATCAGGAAAGATCCTTGTGGAGTTGGGGGCAAGATATGTTCCAATGCAATTGCACCCAATCTTTGGTTGAGATTGCTGAGCCTTATTGCAAAATAAAACACGCTAATCACTGCTACACAGAAAATTCTGTGAAATTTACTTCAAAAAATATGAGCAGTGGCTTTAAAGGTTATCTTTTACACTAAACTAAATGTTGTAACAGTCTTTCCAGCCTTTAAGACTCAACCTTTGGCAAGCTAATATGCAAGCACAGATCATTTGCAATCCAAAGAAAAATCCCACTTTAACATGAACACTAATTTCTACAAACCCTTGCCTTCTTTTTCTATACAGCTTACACACACACACCAGCCTCTGAACAGAACAACCACAAAAACTTCAATTAACTTTAGGAAATTTACTCAAAGGTTTCCCTATATGTTCTAATACACATTTTAGGCTTTCATAATCACAAATATGATAGTCTGATTACCAATACACACCGATAGTTCACTAGAGATGCACATTTTAGGCAAACACTGCACATCAATCCACCCCTTCCAAAACACCACTTTCTATCTATTTTCATATAGATTAGAAAACTGCACAGTTAACACTTTATCTAATTTCCTTCAAATTCACAATATTCATTCCAAATCACTAGTCAGCTTCCTTGGATACAACATAAAACTTTATTTTCTCAAGTTGTCTTCCTTTTCTCATAAAGGACAGACAAATAATCTGGCAGAGGATTACAGTATACCTACTTTAAACCACGGTGATGACCCGTAGTGATCTATTTGTAGTTTAAAGACAGTTCTAACTTCTTTTACTCACAACCGCTACGCCCTGGGGAGTATAAAATCAAACATTATAAGCATCCCTACTTTATGCATAAAAAAGACAGATAACAAAATCTTTATAAAGCATGTATTCAGAGCAGAGTAACAAAAATACTAATATTAATTAAAAGATTAAATTATATAAGAAAATTTCTAATGCAAAAAAGAAACATAGATGAACTAAAAATACAGGAGCATAACAGAGGTGACAATAAAATGTTTTTGGAAAAAGATCTTCAGTGAAGTTATGGCTTTTCTTCCTCCATGTCTGTCTGTCTTTCAAAAGTGTCAGCAGCCAGCATATGCATCTAGTCTGTGGGTCCTAGGATCATGCAGAATAAAAGCTTTTTGTGGCAACAGCACCCATGCAGGTTTATAATGCAGCTACAATTTGGGTATATTTGGGTACAGCATTGATAGGAGGGGCAGCACTGGTAGGGATGAGCCGTCTCCTATCCACTCTGGTTTAAGCATCCCTATGCCAGGTCTCATGGTGTGGGACTGTTCCCACAGTGTGGAGCTGCTTGGATGGGAAAGAGATGTCATAGCTCATCATCCACATGCAGCCTGATTACACCTCCTCTCTGCAGCCCTCCCTTGGTTTGGGAAGGACAAGAGAGAAACTGTAGAGCTGCGTAGCAGCTGGAAGGCTAAGTTCTGCCAGTGCCCCAGAAAATGAAGCCTAAACCCTCCTTTCATCCAGCCTGCATCAGAATAATCTGCAGTTAGACACAATGACAAATGAGGGACATTTGCTTTGATGTATTTCCAGCATTCCAGACCAAGAGGAAATAATTTTCCTATTGGTAAACTATGTTCTTGAGGTTTAGAAACTCAAAATCTGCCTCAGAAAGAAAAGGGCTTGTAGTGTGATGTAGGAGGACATGTATGCTTCATTTTGAAACATGCACACACACTCATGTGTGTAAGCATTATATATTAAATACCACATAGCAATCACAAGTGATAATAACATTTGGTGTATTTATTCACAGAGTTACATTTTTCTTAGTTACCAAACTAGCACAAGCAGGACTTGCAGACAGCTAATTTTTGCTACTTATCAAAACTAATACTAGACTAAAAGGTCTAGTTGCAGTGGTGATGGAATGTAGTATAAACCCTGAGGCATCTGTAAGCATGGAGAAAATCAGGTGGACTGAAGTAGAACAAAATTTCCATCCATGAAACATCGCTGATCATTAGACTATCATCAACCATGTAAAAATAGAGAGACCAACACCATTCGGTACACAAAGTGTGTGGATCAGCATAGACAGACCTTTCCTGGGCTTAATTAACCACTACTAAAGTAATGTAGTATGCTTCAAGTAACATTTCTGAAAGAATATAAACTTTTACACCAATGTTCTGCATCTGGCATAATGTCCTAGTTCGTGTTCCAAGCAGCATTAACGTCCTGAGAAATGCTGAAGTAAACATTTCTGTAGGATCTCCTTCAGCATTACAAACGTTCAGCTAAACTTCTGGCCACAAATGGTTTAAAATGAAAATTCAATCACTTCCAGTGATGAATATGTTAGGAAAAGTATTATACCTTGTTACACTTTGGCTATATTTATATTAGCAAGTAGGGCAGCAAAAAAGGATTAGATCTGTAAAGAGATTTTCTGCTAGGGAACTGGTGTGTACTACGTGTATGTTGGGTTTTTTACCTCTGGCTACATCTAGTATAGATTTGTGCACTAAAGGTCTGTTCACAGTTAGGATGCATCTTCTTGTTTAACTTCATCAAAATAAAACCATTTGCATGCTTGGACAGTGCTGTACAATACATAGTAAAGTGCAGTAAATGGGGGCAGTTCAAACTGCAGTCCTAAACTGAACTGAAATGCTAAGGCAGAAACACCTTTTCTTACAGGCAGAAGATCCCAGACACCTATGAGGTATGGGACTGGTTAAATCTGCAGTGTTATTGATTGCACTCTCTCTGGGTCAGCATGTTTCTCAGTCCTCCAAACAATGATGTCATATTTTTTACGAATTATCATTCTAAAGCACCTGTTGAGTAGTAGTTGATTCATTAATCTGGTTACATGGATCCCATCCCTGTGCACTAATTGGGTTATTGTCACAAGATGTATAGGGAATTGCAGCTAAGGCAGTTGCTAATAAACTTCAAATTCACTCACTCTGTGTGACAGATAAGCAAAGCTGCAGAAGGAAAATGAAATAATGCCAGATGTGAAATACTCTTCTTCCTCCTAAGCTTTCATGACTCCCTGAAACAACAGGATAATGTACCATAGACACTCCCAAAAGCACTTTTGTGATGAGGGCTGACAACCCATTGCTCCAAGTAAGTCAGTGAAAGAGGAGCAAGCCAAGGATCCAATCCACATATCAGGTAGGAAGACGGTGGCTACAATACAAGTCTTTATCCAAAGGAAACTAAATTATTAAATTCAACCTGTTGGGCTATAATGTACCTATGAGCAAGCAGAAATTCTGAAAGGAAGAATATAAGAGCCTAGGGAACAATTGCATGCAAAGAGAAGGAAATTGTTCTGTAATAAAAAATAATGAACATTGAGTTTAGACAAATTTTTTAATTGTTTGATGAACTGAGAACAAAATCTGTGATTTTCTTAAAATGAGTACTTCCCAGCTACGAATGCTAACTTATGAACAAGGAGTGAGAAAAAGGCAGTATCAACTTGAAATATCAAGATGATCATGCCAGCTGACTTTTGTTTATTTATCATACTAGATGACAAGGACAGAGAGAGGGGGAAAAAAAAGCCTCATCATCATAATCCTGTCTTTATTGAAACAGCCAGTCACAGCATGCCACTATCCCCAGTCTCATGATACTCGCTTCCAACAAAAGAACCATGAAATTACAGAAAGAAGTTTGCAGCTCTTTCAGGGTAGGTAGTAGAAAAGATAAACCTACAAGGCTTTTATCTGTAAAAGCTTCTATTTTAATCTGGTTCAGGTCACGAAAGATGTGAGCTTAGTGGTTTCAATCAAATGTTTCTTACCAATGAGGTACCATACAGCTCAACCTAAAAGGTACAGACCAAAAACTAGACTACCAAAGTTTTGAAAGAATAACCAAAATGTGTTTATCAAGTTATCTGGGGAAATTCACATAGTGGTTTTGTACCCTACTCTGTGCTTCTGATAGTAGTTTCAGATCCAGAGATACCTTCAGTGCCTGCTAATTTAATGGTGAAGGTGTGCTCAGCCATGAGTCTCTTAGTATCTCCATGGGCTGTAAACCATATTTTGAATTCAGAGGTTTACATCAGAAAAAAAGTAATAGAATTATGATTATCATCTTAGGCATCAACTGCTCATTGGACTACAAATGCCACCCTGCAACACCATGTAATCACGCAGCCTCTCTAAGTTTAATCACAGCTTTTGCAGGTACAGGATTTTGCCTATGTGATCACAAGTGAAGGGCACAGGGCATTTTCTAAATTTGGAAAAGGCCTTCACAAGGCATTTTTTTAAAGTCTATGTCAATTTTTCTTGCCTGCTGTCATTTAGTGAAAACTGCTGATAGAAGTAAGAACTTACTTCTTTTTAATTTTGAAAAGTTCTGTCAAAAGAAAACTAATGTATGTTTATTTCAATTAACAAATGAGTAAAACAGCAAAAGATGATCCGTTTTTTTTCCTGTATTCTAATTCTAAACCAAAATGAATACTAATGTAATAATGCTACATCAAACACTGTGATGAATTTACACTGGCAAAGGCTTGGTTGTACGATGACAGCACTCCCCCAGTGAATAAGTGCACAGCGCATTGTCCCTTCTAGAGCTCAACTTCAAAGCCCTTGAAAATCTCCTTTGAGTTTTGAACCTTCCAGATCAAAGCCTTGGAGTTCATTTATACTTTTAGGATCAGATGAAGGCAGGCAGTAAGACAGCCGTGATTTAAAGGATAAATCACTTCAGAACAATGTCTATGAACATTCTCTATGGCATTACACTTGAAACTAGATTTAGAAAGTAATACCACACAGGCACATATTCTATTTCGGGAAAAGTGAGGCAAAATAACATTATTTTATTTTATTTTTAACTTTCCCAGTGGAATTTACATTTCTATTTTGCAAATTTGTTTACAAAATAATTCCCCACATAGGTCTAAGCCCAATGTCTTGACGGTTCACACTCATGCCAATTTATACATAGATTGGGATTTAATGTATCTCTCTTTGCTGTGTCAGAGAAAAATAAAGATTCTAAAGTTTAAAAAAAATGTACACAGAAATCTAAAAGAATGGGCCTCCCCCCCATCAAACAAACAAACAAAAGCCCTCTGGACCAAGCCTGTGGTTTGATGTGCATGCAAGCTAGATCAAAGCACGCCTTGTCCAATCCTGCTACATATGCATGGTTGAAAAGGACAAAAATAAGCCCTACAGCAACTCTGTTCACACTGAAAATGAAATCATAACACAAGCTCAAATGTATTATACATATTAATTCCAATATTTATAGATTCTTCTGGTGTGCTCAAACATAGGAAAGGAATAATCAACCCTGCGTGCTATGCAGACTCAAAAGCACTTACATGCTTGATGAAAATGAGTGGTCTCAGGCCTTGTTTACTTCTCTTGATTGACCGTATAAAAGATTCAAGCCCACAGCAGCTGTGGGCCATGGTCTTGAAGTAAAATACCATGTAGTCTCAGCACAGTTCTAAGTGACTTGGTATTAGAAAGTCTGTAGCAGAGCTGAGAAGTGCAGCCACAGCTCCAATCACAACCCTATCATTTCCTCTTCTCTAGTATATATGCTGTGGTCCTCCATAGAGCTTGTGCAAAAATAGACCACTGCTGTTTGTTTGTTCTTGCGATGTATAAGTTACCTTTGTACCTTCAGGAGGCAAACTACGCAGTGATTTGTCTAATTCTCCAGACATAATTTCTCTTTCACAACTAGCAATGTTTTTCCTTTTATAAACACACTGAACAGTGTATCCTAGTGGGCACCGATCTGTAGGGAACAGCAAATGCCCACTATGAATACTGTACTGGGACTTAATTTTGTAGAATGCATGTTGTTGTAGTTTTAAAGGCCTACTAAATCAAAACTCTAACTGTTCACTCATTTACAAAATGGGTGGAAAAGAATTTTACTTTTCTGGAGTTTCCTCTGGACATTTTGTGAACCACATGCACATAGCTGAAAATTTTCAAATGGAAACTTTTAAGATCTAAACAACCAACATCGTCAGAATTTTCTGAGTTTAGATAAGAGTTTGGTTTTGAGTAATTTGCAAAAATTTGGTGAGGCTTGGGTTTGCCAAAGACTGTATAAGAGTTTGGGGAAGAGTCTGGAGGGAACTCTGAAGAGATAAATCTACAAATAATATTTAAACCCCAACATTTTACGTAGCGGTTTTAATTAATTAAACTTCTAGACTATAAAATTTTTTAATAATATCCAAGCATTATATTAAGACTTTTTTGTTTCTTCTGTCAATGGGGTCAAATACAACCAACTGATATGCACCTCCCAGTAATAAGAGTAAAATGCCCTATGTGTGCCTTGAAAAAGTCAGTGTGTTCGACAAGTTTTGATTAACTTCTCAACAGAGAAACATGGCTGTACTCACAAAAAATGAAGCTGATTTTGATTCTCAAAAAATGAGAAGCAAAAGCTGAATCATTTAGCCACAACCCTGCATTTGTTCAAACTTCTATAATTAGACAATCTGGAATTTAAAACAGCTTTGAAGACTCCTGCTCATCAACAACATGGAATGAGGAGAAAGGAGAGGAGAGGAAAGGGCAAGAGGAAGAGCCAACTCCATAGTTGCCTGCTTGGTTTTCCTTTCAATGAAGCTACACATTCATGGCTGTGGACATCAACTAATGTTAGTTAAAATACATTCTTACCAGATGTTTAGCTCTTAGCCAACTACTTTCAATTAAAATTGTGTTTAAATTATTTAAATATTTTATTTTGAAGTCATCTAAACATGAATCACAAAATCTGTATAAAATCTATTTGGTCAGAACTCCATGGATTCCAAAAAAAAGTTGAATTATTAATGACTATTTGATCACTAAATATTGTGGCATGCTCAGGAAAACTGTTCCTAAAATTTAATTGGAAAAGATACACATTGACCTTTTGTCAATAATTTTTAACCAGGGAAATCTAAACTAACCAAATACATTTTATGCTGGTCTTGGCAACTAACTGTAAAAGCAGCACTTTCTTGTATATTTGCCCCCCAAAACCTTTCCTCTTCTTATTTGTTAAGTTATCTTATAAGCATATCTATACCTTCTGGTGCCCTTCACCCACCCTGAGGATAGGTCCAAGAGTTAGAAATCCTTTGAGATGAACACTAATATTTAAAATAATAGAATACTGTGTAACAGGAAAATGTATGCCAATCATCAGAGAAGAATGCAGAAAGCCTCCGCTTTATCAAAGGCCTTATATTTTATTGCAAGAATTAAGGAAAACATTGGAACTTAATTTGCATGACGGAAAATGTCAATGTAAATCCTGAACACAGAAGCAAATACTGATATGCTGGATTAGAAAAGAGCAAAGTTTCAAATCATATTTTTTATTCTGTCATTTAATGCAGACAGTATCTTATTTCAGAAAGGAATGGAAAACATCAACAATTCAAAGCCAGGATCCCTGAAGGAAAAAAACCCAAACAACAAACCAATAACAAAACCAAACCAAAACCCCCTCTATGGAATCTGGATTGGGAGGCAAAAAAGCTACTACCGGCTATGACATCATGGCATTTAACATTAACCTGTAACTCATTCAGAATAAGTGGCAAAGGTACAGTGCAATTATACCTATGCAGAGGCCTTTATTGCTCAGAATACCGAGTGCAAAATAACGCTAAAATTTCAGTACAAACTATAATCCAAGAGTAATTTTTAACTCTGGTAATGATAAGCAATTACTCAAAAGATTACCAGAAACCTTAGTACATTTTGCTGTGTAAAATCAGGTGGTTTAGTCAAGTGCTAAAACAGAACTACATTTGTTGATAGTTTATCTACTAAAAATGGTGAAGGCTAAAGTAGCTAAAAATAGATGGAGAGCTCCCCTACCTTTTCCCTTCTCTTATGTCAACAAGGATGGGGAAAAAGACACGTTAAGTGGAAGATTTTACAGTGAAAACATCTGAAGTAGGCAAAACTCCGTCTGCTGAAAGGCAACATAACAACAGCTGAATTACCAAACAGAGAATCCCCATCCTACATACTTTCTTTTGTAGAAACCTGTCCATGGTTCATGTTCCTTGTTTTTGTGTTGGGTTTTTTTTATGATTTTTACATACAAAATTTCATTTAAGAACTTCATGGATTATCTATGACCCTCTTTAGAGGTACTGACTTTTGCAAATTAGTTTTTTCTCTCACTCAGTGACCTGAGGCAGGCATGGTTGAAAAATAACCATTGAATAATAACATGATCTCATACCTAATAAGAAGATGAGCTCTCACCCCTCCTGTAAATTCTCTCAGCTGTTGAACCTATTTCAAGTATCGGTAACTAATGAGCTGAACTAAACAGCTTAGTAGAATCATAGAATGTTTTAGGTTGGAAGGGACCCTAGAGGTCATCTAGTCCAACCCCCCTGCAGTGAGCAGGGACACCACTAACTGGATCAGGTTGCTCAGAGCCCCGTCCAACCTGCCTTTGAATGCTTCCAGGGATGGGGCCTCCACTACCTCTCTGGGAAACATGTTCCAGTGTTTCACCACCCTCATTGTAAAGAACTTCTTCCTTACATCTAGTCTAAACCTACCCTGCTTCAGTTTAAAACCATTACCCCTTGTCCTGTCACTGCTGGCCCTACTAAAAAGATTGTCCCCATCTTTCCTATAGGCCCCCTTTAGGTACTGAAAGGCCGCAATCAGGTCTCCTTGCAGCCCTCTTTTCTCCAGGGTGAACAAGCCCAACTCCCTCAGCCTGTCCTCATAGGAGAGGTGCTCCACACCTCGGATCATTTTAGTAGCCCTCCTCTGGACCCACTCCAACACTTCCATGTCCTTCTTGTGCTGAGGGCTCCAGAGCTGGACGCAGTACTCTAGGTAAGGTCTCGGGGCTGCTCTCGATCCTTTCTTCCCCCAGCCTGTACTGATACCAGGGGTTACCCCGACCCAGGTGCAGGACCTTGCACTCGGTCTTGTTGAACCTCATGAGGTTCACACAGGCCCACCTCTCCAGCCTGTCCAGGTCTCTCTGGATGACATCCCGTCCTTCTGGTGTGTCAACCGCACCACTCAGCTTGGTGTCACCTGCAAACTTGCTGAGGGTGCACTTGGTCTCACTGTCTAAGTCATTGATGAAAACGTTAAACAGCACCAGTCCCAGTACGGACCCCTGAGGGACACCACTCGTCTCCATCTGGACATAGAGCCATTGACCACTACCCTCTGGATACGACCATCCAGCCAGTTCCTTATCCACCAAACAGTCCACCCATCAAATCCATAGCTCTCCAATTTAGAGAGAAGGATGTTGTGGGGGACCGTGTCAAAGGCTCAGCTTCAGACCAGCATGCGCAGACATCTGTATGAGAAGGTCAAAGATACAAGGTCATGTAACTAGCTAGCACAGAGCAACTTGTCCCTGCAGGGAAGACAAAAGTCTGTAGCCAGTAACGAAGAGTTTTCCGTTCCTTGACCTGAGTGCTGCATGCTAGTGCTGCCACATTAGTGACTTCAAAGTGGCCTTGAGATTTGAAATCAAATCCAACATAATGCTTGTGAGCTGAAGACCTCCCAAAGGTCTGTGGCCTGCTATTCTAGTCTTCTACAATATGGTGATTAGTCAACTCCCAAAGCCCAGTAGTTTCAAAAATAAAAGATTTAGAGATCGAGGAACAACAGACTCACAGAAACCTTGCCCAGAAGGATAAAAGTGATGAACTGGTGCAAAACTATCATCTCCCGAATACCAGGTAAGCAAGTTAGAAGTGCAATAACTCCTTGCCTTAAATTTAGAAGGGTAGTTCTGAGAAGAATACGAACAGGCAAACTCAACTCATCCTTTATCCAACAGGCTAATAAGTATGATTCACAGATTTCAAGAAAACCTGTGTTTGGATATCACTCTGCCATAAATAAATCTCATTTAGTAACACTCCAAGGAATGTATTTTGACATATTTGAGACAGAGATTTTGAGGCAGCATTTTGTGCTATTGCTTGGGCATAAAATGGTGAATAGATACAGTCAGAAAAAAAGGGACTGAAAAGAAAGCTTTGACATAATTTCATAGCTTTTTAAAGAGACTTCTCATTTCACCAAAAAAAGCATTGCATTTTTTTTTAGTGTTGAAAAATTAGACTAGCTTCATGCCTGATGGTAATAATGAAATACTGTACCAAAAGTTTTTTGGAAAATTTTTCTGAATTCTTTGTAGGTCTAGAACCAAAAGCTGAAACTGGAAATGTGAATAGTATTCCATGATCCTCCTGAGTTCATTAGTTTATCAGGGATGCCTATATACTTGATTGCAAAGTAGATAATGGTCTTGGGTGAGTAAATGGGATAGTGATTTAAAAAGTGACTGCATGAATTAAAAGTAACTAGACATATTCCTAAAGGATTCAGCATTCTAGCTAGGGCTTTTAAGTATAAAGCACGGTACACTTATCCTGTTTTGTTTATGATCTTCTCTAAGCATCTGCTGCTGACTGCAGATGGAAATGGAAGCTGGCTAGGCCTTTGGTTTATATCAGTATTGTAACTGTTCTGTTCACAAGGATGTTGCCCTACATTATTTCACTATATATGAGCCCACACACCTCCCTGGGAGCAGAGAGGCCAGTTACATATGCTTATGTACTGTGTTTTCCTCTTATTGATGCACGTGTCTTGTTCTATTTAACAAAATCTTGCAGTGCTAGACTACTTAAAGCTCTGATACACAAGTGATCTGTTCTTATCTGGGTTAATATTAATGTGAGAAAATCTGCACATTAGCATAATTATACATACAACTCCACTTTAAAAATATTTTCCAGCTTGCGAAGTCAGTTAAGTGTGGTGTTAACTGTATATGTGTAAGCACTTGTGCCATTTGAGACACTATAAGGCATCTGAAGTGTTTGCACAGGGCTTACAGACAGGAGAAAAGATCGATTAGGGACTTGCACCCTTCAGAAACAGCAGCCAGGAGCCAGGTGGGATACCTTAGTGTCTCAAACGACAACAGATACTTACATTTAGGTAACCAAATCCCACCCTGAATGAGAGAACTACAAAGTTCAACAGGCAAACAGCTTTCTTGTGCATCTACTCCATATACATTGATGAAACCGTACCCAGACAATTAAAGAATGCATTCCTAATTGCTATCAATTTGGAATAAGCAGCTTACTGAAACAAATAGTGTTGTTTTAGTTTTGACAAGGTATCACTTCGTCAGGAAAACAGATGCTGGTGGGTTTTTTTTATTTTTGCTAAGATATTTTGTATTTCATTAAATACATCACTAGAGAATTCTAAAATATTTAACGCATTCTGAAGCATAAACAAAACGTTACTGAACTATCAACCAGCTCTGATCATTAAGCTTATGTGTGTTGTGACTGAATTTATATCACAAAGACAAATATAAATCTGGCACACTCTGGTTTCCAAGCACTTGCCTCTTCAAGTACGTGATAATGCGGTCTTTGTAATGAATATTACTTATCTTTATAGCATCAATAGTGTTCTGTTTACTTCATGGACAAGTTAAGTCATGACCCCTGTCTGCTCCAGACTGTCAGTGGGAATGAGACCTGAAATATTAAATATCAAAAAGTACAGCTCTGTGTATAAAAATCCTCCTTTAACTCTGAGATAAAAACCAGACTGCATAGCTGCTGAGATCAGCTGCTGGTGAGTCACGACCGCACAACCAGGCCTTTTTATTACAGTTTGGTGATGTACAGACAACATGAGAAAAGAGAAGACTTTAACTCTGGACAGTGGCAATTAGAGTATTCTATGTAGCTTGTTCATTAAATTAGAAAATGTAATATATATGCATACACACACACGTGTGTGTACACATACATACTGTTGTTATTGTTTAATCCTCCATGGGAAAATAACCCTAAATACAGGCCTTTGAAAACCATGCAAATGTGTCCAATTTTTTCCTATTTCAAGTGTATATTTTCTCCTGCATTGCTTTACACACTGTCACCATCCTTACTAGTTGTGGATGCCTAGCAGGCCATGGTGTAGGATATTCAAAAACTCTGGGCAAATGGCTACTGCGCACAGCCTCAGTGACTCCACTCTGCAGTGGTGTCTCTGGGGCCACCCTGGATGCATCCACTGATTCCCAAAGCTGATGGCATTGGCAAGTGGGAAAATGGTTCTCCCTCATCCAAGGCCTGTGCTTGCCATTACGAAATCACCTGGAGTGTTATTGATGACTTATATAGGAGAAAAGGCAAGTTTTTCCTCCCATCTGAGTATTTCCAAGGAGTAAGAGGCATTCATAGTGAAACTGTTTCACCTTTTCAACACATCCTACTACATAGCTTTGTAAAAAGTATCTACTTTTCATGTTAATACACTTTACTGTTTGTTTATAAATAAAAACAGAAGTCAAGAGCTGACACCTCAAAGCTCAGCCTGAATGGCTGGTGAAGAGTGTGCGTGTATGCGTCCACCGGTTGGCTGGGTGTCACATACACAGCAAGTGTGCAAATAAGTAAAGAAAATAAATTAATGTCTGACTGCAAAATGTCCCCATAAATTTCCCATACAATAGCACTTCTGTGATTAATCCTGATGCTAAGTACAACATTTAATACTCTAAAACCAAACATATCTGTGGACAGTAGAACTCATGAAATAGTGTCTTTGTTTGGAGCTGCTCCTGTGCAGATTATCTGCACTCTAACAAGGATTACATTTACACTGTGAGCCTTTTCCTCCTTGGAGGGCAACTCCTTTGAGTTTCTCTCTGCTACCTGACTGCCAGTATTCATGATACCTGTAGGAATTTAATATATTTCAGACTTCTCCTCTAGCAAAATTGACTGAACTTGGCCAGTAGGTTCAAAAATTATTGGTGAGGTCTGAAGGGGAAAAAGGGAGAGGGAGGGAAGAGGAGACTGATAAAAACAGAGACACAGAGAGGATGATCTCGTAAACCTTCCCTTCCTTGGGAAACCAGGAAACTGCGGTCGGTACAGTTCAACCATGATACATAAGAGCTGGATTAGAAATATGGAATATTCATTTAAGCAAAATCCTTATTATAGCTTCTGGAAAAACTATAAAATAAACATTAGTAACTAGAATATATACATATGGGTGGCAGAGCACAAAAGCAGTCCACTCTCACCTTGCAGACCATATCTGTCAGCTCAACAAACACAAATGAAAATCAACTCAGCTTACTTATACTTATATGCACAGGATCAATGGAATGGTGAGTGATCTTTGCAAAGACAAAGATCAAAGAGGAGAAAAGTATAAGAAAGGCTGGTGTGGACGCACAAACTGTTTTCATCAAACCCCTATAATGTAGTGATATCAAAACAGATTTTCTTAAGATGTATGACTTGGGATTATGACCCTTCTAAAGCACCAAAATCCTGTGGGGTGAAAGAAATTCAAAATCAATGAAAAAAAAAAAAAAAGCTAGCAACTTAAAATATACTACGTATGTGTATTTTTATGTATGCATAATATGGCAAAGTACTTTTCTTGGGCTGAAAAACAAATTTAAACAGGCTTAAGTTTTGGGAAAATGTTTTCTTCCACATAACAATAAAAGCAGGTAGCTTCAGCCTATTTTGCAAAGCTATAAACATTTTAAAAAATGAAAATGAGAGTGAGAACTGAATCCCTCTTTACCCTAGGTATTGTTCCACATACCATCTCTAATCATGCAGGCATATTCAAAGACAGATTTTCAAAAACCTGACAAACAAGAAGAAACCCAGCACAGGTTACGGGAGTTGGAAAAGTAAAATCTTACACTGCAATGCCTAGTGAATAGAAAACAACAGATTTCTTAGTGCTGAATGCTGATCACATCTGAAAATCTGGCTTAGATAAATATATGAGAGAAAGAAGTACAACAGCCAAGATACCTCTGTTTTGATTAAGCCAGGTTTTGAAACCTAAGTTTAAGAGAAGAAAAGACAGTTCTGATTGTTACATGGGGATGTTGAGGTACTACAGACAGTTATCAGGAAATCTTAGGCCAAGTATTAATATTAGAGCTGAGGTTTGGCTTTATTTATCCAAATGCACAAGCTTATCTGCTTTTAAATATTTTATCAAAGAAACAATTTACATTTCCAAGCATAACACTGTCATAATTTTAGATACGGTATACCTAAGAAAGAATGGAATAATTTGTGTACAATGTGTGTTGCCTTTCATCCTTAAAACACCATTCAACTACTATTGCCATTTCTAGAGTTCAGGAAAGCACATTACTTTACAAATTCCTTTGAGTAGTTTTCATTCTTGTATAAAACCCCCAAAACTCCCTCCCCCCACCCCCACCCCCCAAATGCAAACAAACCCTAGAAACACCATATGCATCCTGTCTGGAGTTTATGCAACATAAGAAAAAAGGATTTTCACTTGATTGGATATAGGCCTTCACTTGAAGTTGTAATCACTTGTAATATTTAACGCATTCTGAAGCATAAACAAAACGTTACTGAACTATCAACCAGCTCTGATCATTAAGCTTATGTGTGTTGTGACTGAATTTATATCACAAAGACAAATATAAATCTGGCACACTCTGGTTTCCAAGCACTTGCCTCTTCAAGTACGTGATAATGCGGTCTTTGTAATGAATATTACTTATCTTTATAGCATCAATAGTGTTCTGTTTACTTCATGGACAAGTTAAGTCATGACCCCTGTCTGCTCCAGACTGTCAGTGGGAATGAGACCTGAAATATTAAATATCAAAAAGTACAGCTCTGTGTATAAAAATCCTCCTTTAACTCTGAGATAAAAACCAGACTGCATAGCTGCTGAGATCAGCTGCTGGTGAGTCACGACCGCACAACCAGGCCTTTTTATTACAGTTTGGTGATGTACAGACAACATGAGAAAAGAGAAGACTTTAACTCTGGACAGTGGCAATTAGAGTATTCTATGTAGCTTGTTCATTAAATTAGAAAATGTAATATATATGCATACACACACACGTGTGTGTACACATACATACTGTTGTTATTGTTTAATCCTCCATGGGAAAATAACCCTAAATACAGGCCTTTGAAAACCATGCAAATGTGTCCAATTTTTTCCTATTTCAAGTGTATATTTTCTCCTGCATTGCTTTACACACTGTCACCATCCTTACTAGTTGTGGATGCCTAGCAGGCCATGGTGTAGGATATTCAAAAACTCTGGGCAAATGGCTACTGCGCACAGCCTCAGTGACTCCACTCTGCAGTGGTGTCTCTGGGGCCACCCTGGATGCATCCACTGATTCCCAAAGCTGATGGCATTGGCAAGTGGGAAAATGGTTCTCCCTCATCCAAGGCCTGTGCTTGCCATTACGAAATCACCTGGAGTGTTATTGATGACTTATATAGGAGAAAAGGCAAGTTTTTCCTCCCATCTGAGTATTTCCAAGGAGTAAGAGGCATTCATAGTGAAACTGTTTCACCTTTTCAACACATCCTACTACATAGCTTTGTAAAAAGTATCTACTTTTCATGTTAATACACTTTACTGTTTGTTTATAAATAAAAACAGAAGTCAAGAGCTGACACCTCAAAGCTCAGCCTGAATGGCTGGTGAAGAGTGTGCGTGTATGCGTCCACCGGTTGGCTGGGTGTCACATACACAGCAAGTGTGCAAATAAGTAAAGAAAATAAATTAATGTCTGACTGCAAAATGTCCCCATAAATTTCCCATACAATAGCACTTCTGTGATTAATCCTGATGCTAAGTACAACATTTAATACTCTAAAACCAAACATATCTGTGGACAGTAGAACTCATGAAATAGTGTCTTTGTTTGGAGCTGCTCCTGTGCAGATTATCTGCACTCTAACAAGGATTACATTTACACTGTGAGCCTTTTCCTCCTTGGAGGGCAACTCCTTTGAGTTTCTCTCTGCTACCTGACTGCCAGTATTCATGATACCTGTAGGAATTTAATATATTTCAGACTTCTCCTCTAGCAAAATTGACTGAACTTGGCCAGTAGGTTCAAAAATTATTGGTGAGGTCTGAAGGGGAAAAAGGGAGAGGGAGGGAAGAGGAGACTGATAAAAACAGAGACACAGAGAGGATGATCTCGTAAACCTTCCCTTCCTTGGGAAACCAGGAAACTGCGGTCGGTACAGTTCAACCATGATACATAAGAGCTGGATTAGAAATATGGAATATTCATTTAAGCAAAATCCTTATTATAGCTTCTGGAAAAACTATAAAATAAACATTAGTAACTAGAATATATACATATGGGTGGCAGAGCACAAAAGCAGTCCACTCTCACCTTGCAGACCATATCTGTCAGCTCAACAAACACAAATGAAAATCAACTCAGCTTACTTATACTTATATGCACAGGATCAATGGAATGGTGAGTGATCTTTGCAAAGACAAAGATCAAAGAGGAGAAAAGTATAAGAAAGGCTGGTGTGGACGCACAAACTGTTTTCATCAAACCCCTATAATGTAGTGATATCAAAACAGATTTTCTTAAGATGTATGACTTGGGATTATGACCCTTCTAAAGCACCAAAATCCTGTGGGGTGAAAGAAATTCAAAATCAATGAAAAAAAAAAAAAAAGCTAGCAACTTAAAATATACTACGTATGTGTATTTTTATGTATGCATAATATGGCAAAGTACTTTTCTTGGGCTGAAAAACAAATTTAAACAGGCTTAAGTTTTGGGAAAATGTTTTCTTCCACATAACAATAAAAGCAGGTAGCTTCAGCCTATTTTGCAAAGCTATAATCATTTTAAAAAATGAAAATGAGAGTGAGAACTGAATCCCTCTTTACCCTAGGTATTGTTCCACATACCATCTCTAATCATGCAGGCATATTCAAAGACAGATTTTCAAAAACCTGACAAACAAGAAGAAACCCAGCACAGGTTACGGGAGTTGGAAAAGTAAAATCTTACACTGCAATGCCTAGTGAATAGAAAACAACAGATTTCTTAGTGCTGAATGCTGATCACATCTGAAAATCTGGCTTAGATAAATCTACGAGAGAAAGAAGTACAACAGCCAAGATACCTCTGTTTTGATTAAGCCAGGTTTTGAAACCTAAGTTTAAGAGAAGAAAAGACAGTTCTGATTGTTACATGGGGATGTTGAGGTACTACAGACAGTTATCAGGAAATCTTAGGCCAAGTATTAATATTAGAGCTGAGGTTTGGCTTTATTTATCCAAATGCACAAGCTTATCTGCTTTTAAATATTTTATCAAAGAAACAATTTACATTTCCAAGCATAACACTGTCATAATTTTAGATACGGTATACCTAAGAAAGAATGGAATAATTTGTGTACAATGTGTGTTGCCTTTCATCCTTAAAACACCATTCAACTACTATTGCCATTTCTAGAGTTCAGGAAAGCACATTACTTTACAAATTCCTTTGAGTAGTTTTCATTCTTGTATAAAACCCCCAAAACTCCCTCCCCCCACCCCCACCCCCCAAATGCAAACAAACCCTAGAAAAACCATATGCATCCTGTCTGGAGTTTATGCAACATAAGAAAAAAGGATTTTCACTTGATTGGATATAGGCCTTCACTTGAAGTTGTAATCACTTGTTTAGTAATTTTAAATATAAAATACAAGACAGTTTTCAGAATGCTATGGACACAAATTAAAAAAGAGAAGTACAATACAGCACATATTCTTTTGGTGTCTGAGCGCCCTCTGCATCTTTTGAGGTGCATATTGGTTTAAATTTCTGCTTTAAACATACTCTTTTCTTTTCCTTCTTGCCAGCCACTCCCAGGCATAATTTTTCTTTCTCTCTTTTGAGGAGTGGTGGAAAGCAGGTAATGCATCTGCTTGCTTTACCCGGGAATGAAAGAGATCAGTCAGTGCACGGGGCAAGAGAAAAGAAGGGTGAGTTTTTCTTCGCTCGTTAGCCCTTCCACACAGAGTGACATCTGTAAAGTGTCATGGTCAGGGTTTGTGACACCATTATATGGCAATGGCTGAACTTAACCCACAAACTCTCATGCTGAACGGCCAAACCTAGAATTGGCCAGGACAGAGGTGCAGTACAGCCAGAGCTTTCATCTCAACACACAAACAGAAGCTGTCCACGCAGTCAAGTTTCTGGCTGTTTTCATCTCCTGGGTCCTGTTTCAAACCAAACTGAGAGAACAACCACTAGATAGCATTATCTAGAAGGTTTGGCAATTTTATTTTTTTTTTTGCAAGAAAATTATCTACATTGAGAAATTTCTACATTAGAAATAGTTAGAAGGGCAGAAAAGTACCTGCAACATATATTGCTTGCAAAATATTTCAGCAAACTATTTACAAAAGAGTGTTTTCTTTTTTTTTTTTTTTTTTTTTTTTTTTTGTGCTGTCTGAATAGCTCTAACCCCAGGCCTGCTTTTACTAAACAGTATTGCAGTCACTGCAGTTTCAGAAGCACTGACACACAGACAAGGATGAAAGATCAACTGCCAGTGAGGACACAGTAAATCCAATAGGAACAGGCTCTGTCATTCTTAAATGGGTTTTGGCTAGCCTTAAAGGGCCACTGATAGTGTGAGGCTTTGAGCATGCAGGGTTTCACCAAAGTTCAAGGAATAAGAAATATGAGGGTAATGGGATCACAGAGCCGAAGGGTTGCCTGCCATCAACAGTAGAACAAAATGGACAGCTGGGATGATTTTTATTTGTCTCAGGGAATTTTACTCCACACCAATTTCTAACTATATCATTTATTCTAGGACATGCAGCCTCCAATTCTAGAGATCGAGGAAAAGTAGTAGTTACTCTGAGCTGCTTAGGATGATACACCAATTCTTTCTATTCTCAGATGCATCCATAGTATATATATACTGACCTATCCTCCACAACCATCATCTCTGGAACAGAGCTTCAAAAAACATGTTCCACGGTGGTTTTGTGACAAACCATCATGAGCTGAACACCCAAAAATCTCTAAAGGGTACGTTCACAGCAGTTGGAAAGTTTCTCAGTGTCAGGAAGAAACATGGTAAAAATGAGAATGTGTCCACTCTAATACCTTGCCTTCTATGTCATTTATTGTGTATGTAATGGGAGACCCAGGTTCATCTGCATGCCCTGCTGACTATGGTGGTAGAACTTGGGACTCAGTTTCCCACAGTCATATAGAAAAATATTCCTTGTTCAGAAAAAAAAAATCACACATAAATATTTTTCTAACTCAGTTCTACTGCATCTTTTTCAGTCATCCAAAGTTCTCTTT
>NW_009259318.1:2960480-2964478 GCF_000687185.1 Egretta garzetta | reverse complement strand
TTCAATCATCTGGTGTACCTACTCTGCAGATCATAGTCCATTTATCACAAGGAGATCCTGGAGCCATCATTAAGTGAAGAACATGATATTACATCTTGTTTCACTAACCACTTGAAAAATGAGAATCCTTTGGGTAGACTTCGCCATACTCACAATATAACATTTATGTAAACGTGAAAGGTGACTGGAGAACTGTGTGAAAAAATGCACATGGGGAGATATTTATTATTATTACTATTATTATTATTATTATTATTATTATTAACGTATTTGCAGCTACAAGATGAAATGTAATTGCAGCAGTAGATCAGGTGCACAACAGAAATCTTATCCAGCTGCTTGTGCTTCCAGTTTGGTTGCATTAGAGCCTTCCTTCACCAGCAGAGTCTGGTGCTCTGCAGCTGTTCGGCTGCTAAAGTATCTGGGTCACGGTTCTGCTAAGGAAAGCAAAGCAGGTTTTGGATTCAGATCAAGTTCTGTTGCAAACTGGGGCACACACATGGAAAGGGGGACTGGCTGGAGCAACCACAATTAAAACTCTTAAATGGAGCTACTTAAACCAGTTAGGAACTTAAGGCATGACTCTGCTTTGTCCCACTGGACAAAAGCACCTCAGTTCCTTCTGTCTTCCTTCCCTCCTATACTGTATCTCTCTTTTGATGTGGTGGGCCTCATTTTGAACCTCATTATAAGCTCTTTGAAGCAAGAACCATGTTTTCCTATAAGTTCATAAAGCACATAGTACAGCTGAACTTGCAGGGATGTTTCCAATAACAGCTCAGTCATTTAGATAATATTTTTCCAAAATGACTGAGAGTGATGCCAGCCATGTGTTGAGCAATGCTCTCTCTACCAGTAAATAAGGAACCCAGAGGCTGCGTGAAGTCAACTTCCCAGAAAGCCCACAACAATCAGATTTGGTTTGTTGGCTCCAAGGAGGCAAATATCTGACATCTGCACTATTAATATTGAAAAAAGCCTCCTCCTGTTTTATCTTGGAGTGCCTGTGGTCCACTTATGTTGCCACATATCAAAAGAGCAATAAACAGCAAAGCTTAGTGATTTTACTACTGCAGTATGTTATAGTGGGAGTTAACAAATAGGTAATAAGATAGGTTTCCAGTTGTAGTTTTTAGGGTACTGTTACACACAACTCAGAGCAATGGTGACCCAAGAAACATTACTAAACACATTTGCACTTTTTATTGTTGTGCTTACATGGAGATTTATGTAGGGTTTTTACAAACCTAAAATGGTTGTGATAATTTATGACCACAAGATATTGCTTATAGAACAATTTTGAAACTTCTAGGTACAGACTGCCAAAAACTATAAAATCTAGTTCTGAAACCTTGAAGAAAAGAGCAAGAGGCTATTCAGTTTGTGCATTAAACCACATCTGTGTGCAACATACAGTAGAGTACTTTAATGCTAAACGATTCCAAGATGAACAACCTGTACAAAAAAAAAAAAAAAAAGAAAAAGAAAATATCCCTTTCCAAACTTCTGCATCTCATGCTTTATACCACATTGCAAGGAGCCTGCTCCAGACCTATAAAGTTATTGTTTTAATAAATCCAAGAATATTTCTCTTTAGAAAACTTCCTTATTGGACACCCACATCCAGCCTCCAAAATCCCTTACTGTCAGTAAGTATTATGGCAAGTCAGTAGCCTTTCCCAATTTTAAGGCAACAACTCTCTTTCTGTCATAAGCCACATTTTCCACCATACAGTAGCACATGAAAATCAGTCTCACAACGGGTAGCTGAGGCCTGGGAACCAAGATACAACACTCTACTGAACCATAAATGACTTAGACTGACAGGACTTTCCAATGACAGCATTCTTAAAAACATTAAAAATGGTATGTAAAAACTGCATTTTAATTCTGATCCTCCTAAACTACACCAACAAAAGGCCAATAAAGATTAACAACTTCATAACAAAATAAAGTGGATGTATGTCATCTTGTCCTGCTACTTGCAGAGACGAGGAGGGAGGTCAATGGGAAAATATTTCTTATTCGTCAGTATTAAAAACAAACAAAAAAAATCACAGTTCATCAGATGAACTATTTATAAATTACAAAGTGTAATAAGGGGTGGCAGACATTATAGTGAAAAAAAAATTCCCCTAATTTATTTTTACTCTGGTGGTCAGCAGAGCAGGGACAGTGGAAAACAGAGCGTAGCAAAGTGTGGCATTCCAACCTCATTCCTACCTTAATAGGCTTGTTGGGGGCCCCCTGTTTGCAACTGGCAAAACTCCAGAAATTACCCCACAATATATGTGTCTTAGCAGGCTCAACAGGAGATCTTGCAAATAGCCTTCACCCACTCAAAGCCTTAATTTCAGCTGGCCCTGCCAGATCAAAGGGGGCTGCTAGAACTGTGATATTTTCAGCATCTGATCTAGGGATACATCAACTAAGCAACTAGTAGCTCTGTAGAGAAGACACAGTTTTGAATCTCTTCCACTTTACTGACTCTTTATTGCAGAAATGTGTCTTTTTCCCTTAGAAGAGGGTAGAACAATTTTTTTTATGGGGTTGGTGATTGTGTGCGTATATACCCAGTGTTTACTCATGTAGAGCCCTCTTGTCTAAAACCTTAAAAGTAGTAAATAACTAACTAAAAACCCGCTCAATAAGCTGCTTATTTTTCTTTATAAATTTACAAAAAGCAAAGTAGCAATGGTTATTTCTCCCTAGGTTGTCAAATATTATGAACACTTAATTTGAGAATAAGGTGGTGTGACATCACTTATTTGTGAAAGCACAAAATTCCAGGAAGAATAATTTAATTATGAGCTTCTGGATTACAGTTATTACTACACAAGTTAAAGCTTTTGGGTTATATAGGGTAGATCATGCATGATAAAATGACCATGTTCACATTTTTTACACAGCTTTTAGCCATCATAAAAATCTATCTTGACCTTCATTGCTGACAATTTTCAGTCTGGCAGACTGCTTATTCTAAAAACAGGTAATAGATTATAGATTATAAATCAAAATGAAGAATGTGACTTTTCAAAGTAGAATAGACATGAAGAATCTTACTGTCTACCAGATTTCACATTTTCAGCAAAATGTAACACTGAAGCACTAAAAAGTCATTGTAAATCATAAGCCATAAGCTTATTCCTAGAAATCAAGATTTCTCTGAGAAATAGGAAAGGTCATGTGAGCAGTCCATACAAACTCTCAATGTCACTAACATATAATAGAAAAAAACATCAGATTATCATCTTTACTTGATATTCATTATCGCTTAATTCAGCTAAATTGTTGAAGTGTCTGTATTTTGAAGGAAGAAAAAGAAAGAAAACCTTCCCAGGAGGGAATAAAGCAGAATGCAGTTACACATGAACAAGAAAAATGTTAAGTGTGCTCACGAGATAATGTATGTAATTATTTGCTGGTCAGTTAATTAAATTAGAAACCAGATTTAATTCCATATAGAACTGAAGCTTTAATATATTTAATGCCTACATAAATTGCAACCAATTTAATTGCAAATTTTTGGATTTACGGAGCCTGTGCTTTGTATCTCTACGGAAATCAAATGCAGGGAGTACATTTGTACACATGTCCTTGCTGATCAGAAACGACATATTGGAGAACACTGTAGGCTCCTTGTCTGACAACTCTCTGAGGAAGCAGCTGAAACTTTAGATATCATTTTACCTCCTACACATGAACACTTTGAAACAGGCCAGGCTCCACTTAGTGTAAGCAGTAACGAAAGTGCTGCTTCACTCCACAAAATTTATGTATCAACATAATCTATTAAGATGGTACTATTTTGGCTGTTTAATTGCATTGGTGTAAAAATTTCTTCCTCTGAAGAAAATGGAAGCAAGTTTGGCATGCAATAAACTTCGTCCAGTCCAATAGAGAGAAGTTATCCTGAAGTCAAAACCTTAAGCTACGCCCAGCCCCAGCTCCCCAACAGCGGGCGGGGGGGGGGGGGGGGGGGCGCACGGAGACACTTG
>NW_009259318.1:2937263-2960415 GCF_000687185.1 Egretta garzetta | reverse complement strand
TGAACTTGTTTGCTTAACAGTAGTTCACACTTAGAACAGGTTTGCTCAGCTTTGCTTACATCGATGTTGTTTATCAATGTGTTTCTGAGCCCCGACGAACCAGAGATGATTATTCTGTAATCACACAAAAGACAGCACTTTGCACAGCGAAACCAACAGCATGTGAAACAGCAGAGAAAATATACAATAAAGCAGAGCCACACTTTTAATACAGGCATGTGTGTCTGTAACAGGCTGCTGCCCATTACAACAGTGCAGTTCCAGTTCTCCCTTTTACACTCCAGTAGTGCCCTACAAAGTCTCAACTGGTCTCACAGAACGGTAACCTCAGCTAGCAGATAGATACTATCATTCATACTGCTGTGAGAGATGTGGACACGGTCCAAGTGGAAGAGACGACAGTTTCTGGCCTGCAGATCTTACAACTTGAAGGACAAAAGAGGGAGAACAAAGGGCAGGCCTAAGTGTTACAATGTGGAATGAGCACCGCCAGGGCAATGGTTAGCACATGCTCAGTTACAACCTTTCATTAAGCACAGACAGCATAATTTCTCAGATGTCTTGCTATTTCATAGGGCAATGTATCTAGAATGAAAAGCAGTTGGCTCAGGATGCCGGTTAGATGAACTTGCGGAAATGAGAAGATCTAACTTCTCCTGTTACTAAACCACCACTGGTTCTACCGCTTTTCCACGATGATGCTTGTCTTCTGAAGTCTACAGGACTCATCACTGACTCCACATGTTCAAAGACCATGGAAAAAGTATTATTTTTTTTTTAATTTCCCTCTAGATCTACAGAAAAATGTACATATTTCCTTTCAGGTTCATCACTATGGTCTGTGGTTTTATCATCACAGCTCAGACTGTGATAAAGTTCTGCCTAAAATAAGACTTTTTACTATTGTCAGGACCAGGCAACCAGCAGTGCAATTCACTCCCCCTTCAGGTGATACTGAACAAACTCCCCAGTTGCTGAATCCAGAAGCCTTAGACACTCAAGGCTGCTGCAGCTCCATGCCAGCAGGTTCAGCTAGTAAGGTTGTATTCCCAGTAGGCAGGCATGAACATATATACAACAAATATATACATATACACATGGCCAACCACACAGATCAGCACAGAAACAGAAATGTTATGGGTAGAAAGTCTGCTTTCCTTAAATTTGACTACAGCTCCAGGAACTACATAATCCCTTCTCAAGCCTCCCAAAGTGGCTTCAGCCCCCTTGCCTGCACAGACAAAGCTAACGAGCACATTTAAAGCTTGAGCCTTACCTAGCCCTGGTGCTTGGAAATGTGGAATATGTAAAACTCCCCCAACAAACCCAGGTTCCAGTGCTGAGCAGCCTCAGCCTCCTAATCCCACTGCACTCAAAAGAAAGTTGCTTTGTTCGCATAAATTTGGCTTTCAGAGTTTTTCACCAACAATCTGGACAAGTTTAAATCAGTAGAACATTCAGGCAAAGTTACAGATTTCAGTGCACAGAAAGCCTAACATACAGAATCCCCTAACACAAAACAGACATTCTTTAAACTGCAAACAAAGGCTAGGGATTGTTTTGCAAAAAGAAAAATCACCGCAATAGGTCAAGATTTTCTGGATAATGGGAGTCTCAATAGAATACGCAGCCACAGGTGACTTGTCTGCCTATAAGTGATGTTTGAGATATCACTAGACACTGTACAAAAACAGGAGGAATGACTGAGAGAGTAGGTTGCTGGGCTGTAGCTGAGCAGCAGAGAGACTAAGTGTAGCCAGGACACTTAAATCTAGGCAAATAATTTCCAAACTCGTAAGTCATAAGGTATCACGGTGTTCTAGGCAACTAGACGTGCAAGCAGAATATATAATTTTCTTGCATCCCAACAGCAAACGGAAGCAATAACTAAGGGCACAGCAGCTTTTACTATTGCTGACTTCCAAGTAAGCCAGATCCTTATTTCCTGAAGGATCCATGCCTTTATTTCTCAGCAAGATGCTTCTGCGAATGTAATCTCCCTTCCCTCCTCCCCCAACCCAGCTTCCCCATGTTCCACCAGCCAAAAAATATCCAGCAACAGGACAAGTGCAAAAAGAGGGGGGAAAAAAGGGAGTTACAATGAAAAAGCCCCTCCGGACTACATTCTGTAATCAAATAGCCTCCAGGTTCTGCTTCAGGCTAGCCCATTTTTTTTCTCCGGCTGTCGGCTATTCCGCCCTGCAGAAAAGAGCTGTTATTGTGCTCCGCACAGGTGCATAGAAAGGCTCCTAAAGAGAACTCCCAATGAACACAAGGCATAAACAAACTCAAGTGTGGTCTTCTCTTCAAGAAAATAATTCAGCCAATGTGAAACTCCCTCCTTGTAATAAATTAGCTCCTAAGAGTATTCAAAAGGTAACCTTTGACCTCCTCCTGTATTATTCTCATGACCACCAGTGGGAGAGGAGGTCAAGTTGGTCAGTTCTTCTCACCAGTCACTGATGCCTCTTTAGCAAAGGAGGGGTGGGGGAGGAGGGAAAAGAGAAAGAAAAAGAGAGGGAGGGGGGAGAAAAATCAAATTTGCTTCTCCATTGAAACATAGGCTTAGTAAGTAAACCAAGGAGGCCCAAGCCTCCCCCGGCAGGCGTCCAATTTTACAACACATTTGTAAGTGTGCTGCTGTCTAAATATACTCAACACAGAGAAATTCCACACCATGGCTACAGCAAACGGGCCAGCACTCCGCAGCCAGCTGCTGCAGCATTTTTCGGCGTTTGGTCTGCAAACTAAAACCATGGAAAGCTAATGGAAAGGCCACAACTGGCAGCTTGTTTTGGCCGCCTCATATATATAAGGCTCGTCTCCCGATTGAAAGCATATGAAGAAGGTTAGGATGCTAAAAATAGAATAATTTGTTAAGTGGCACATTCCACCTACCCGTGGCTGGCACATGCTAAGTTCATTCATACTCACAAGACATTCCCTGCCAATCTGTTCTGACATTTTTCACTTAGTGGGTAGTAATTTTTAGAATAACAATAACATGATAATATATAGTATCAGATAATCTTTGTTAATAAAACCAGACATTAATTTGCTTCCTGTGTCACACATAGTTTCATAGGAAATGCCTCTTTTGATAGTCTGGATAGTTACAGAACTCCTGGTAAATGGAGTTCTCTGGAAAGTATTCCAGCTATCTGTAGCTGGCCAGCACTTGATTTATTTTGCCAGCATATGCAGCAGGCTGGACTGTGAAAAGAACCCACTTTATTTTTATTTGGAGTACAAAAGCTGTTCTGTAGTTTCAGTACCTCCCATTGCCTGGATACTTCTCTCTCACCTCTGCACTTCGCATTGCGGATGGGAACGATTGGGACTTTCAACAGAGAAATACATTGAATATTTGCCTTGTCAGAACAATATTCATCTGAAAGTCCGTTTCATTACCTCTCAGCAAAGATGAGTGGTTTTATCTCTGCATTCAACAGTATATAATACAACTACTTGGCAAATCATCACTGCTGGATCCTAGCTCCTCCTTATAACTCCATGATAAAGGCTTCTGAGAAACTGCTTTGCAATTACTCTATAAAACTATAAATAAGGAAACACTTGCCCATAAAATAAATCTAAATTATATGATTCCATTCTTTTTAAAAGGATAGCACAGTTAACTGGAGATGAAAGCTGAACACACAAAAGGTAAGAGAATAAAAAAGGCAAGAAATCTTCATGTAGAATGAATATAAATGTGGGGTTTTTTCAATATTGTTAAGTTGTTAATATAATTTATAAAGAAAATAATATTCTGGGGACAGAAAAAAACCCAGCATGCCATCTTTTATTTCAGTTTTTAAGTTGCATAAGTCCAGTAATGAGCCCACATTAAATTTAAACACTTTTTTCTCCTCTTGTTTTATACTCCACAATGCTTCCCAGTTTTGTAGACTGTCACTGTACAAGGCTAACTTATGATCTTTCATCTATGAGAGTTATATAAATTTTGTGATTTTACGTAAGTGCATCACAATACTCTTTTTTTTTAGAATTTTTCTATGAAATTAAAGTGATTTTTATCTTGTATCTTAGTAAATTAAACAATTTGGTATGAAAGACTGCATTCATTCTGACATTAAATAGTACAGCTATTATGTAATAACTTTCAAATATTGATTTCCATTTCCTTCTCTTTGCAAATAATGCAAGAATATAAATAAATACTGTTGACTCAGATATGTAACTCATCCCAAACCAAACTCTGATGACTTTTCCAAGACAGCAAAGAAAAACTGATAGTAACATCACACACACAGCTGCCATAAATGACCTGTATGAGTTAGGATGGAAAACAGCTAATGTAAAAATTAAAACACAAGTCACTACTCAGAGTCCAAAAGCATAGAATTTCCCTCTTCACTAAGGTGGCAACTGGTAGACCTAAGATGCCAGCTTAGTTTTCAGAATCTCAATATTTCAGAATAAACATGCAGCTATGATAACTGAAATAGGAAACTATTCCAGTGCAAGGCTACTTCTGATCTCATAGTTGCTTAACGATCTGTGTAAAACAAGCAGCGTGTTCACATATCAACTCTCAATAGATAATTCACAATAAAACATCATTGTAAGGGGTCATGCTTGTACGACGCTGTCAAACAATACAGGTTCTAAAATTTCATGAAGTCTGGCATACCCAGGTTAGTCCCTTGCTCAATAATTGTACAGTCAAATTTCTTACAGCTTCTCCCCAGGAGCACAGCTATCTCTTTCCACTAGCCATACATAACAAGGATGACTTCTGGTTCAAGTTGAGGGACTAAAGAATAAGAGAACTGATGGAGTTTTGAGAAGTCCCTTACCAGGCCGGATGCGAGGAGGCAAGATTTCCTGCCTTCCCACTTTCCAAGTACATTTTGGCATTTGGCTGCACTAAGGTACTTAGCAAAGAACATGTGCAGACATCCTTCAGCAAATACATAATCGGATTCCAAAATGGTTTTTGTCATTTTAGTGTGGCTACTCACAGTCTCAGATAAAGCTCTTCACACAGGGCTTGGCCCCACAAGGATGAGGAAGTGGTATGAGATGAGGCAATTCAGAGGGCTCAGAATAGGCTGCAAAGTTTAACACATTTCTCCTGCATTTCAACTCCAACCAGTAGGTACCCAAGATGCTGAAAGCCTTCAGGACAGCGTCTTTTACCAGCTGGACAAACAGTTGGCAGCACAGCACAATGATCAAATTGCACCACACAAAGCAGAATTTGAAATCATGCACAGACCTATCTGGGCTGTAGACTGAATGTAAAAGTTTCCCTGTATTTACCCCTAATAAGCTTACGAAGGAGATGTACTGAGTTTCATAAAGTTCATGTGGGGAATCCTCTGTGTGTGCTGCTTCATGATAATAAATATTACTCATGACACCTGTAAGGCCATTAAAATCCTTTAAAGTAACTGTAACCCAGTGAGTGCCCAGACAGGACTCTTTTCTCTCAGCTCATGCTATGGCCTTTTGTGGGAACAGTGTAAGTCTAAGAGCCAGGATGGAACTGAGATATTAGCCTAGTAGCTATCCCCCTTCTCTCTCATTCCACCTGAAACCTGTTCATAAAATATTGCTTAATGTATGAGAAATCAACGGTAAAAATGTACATAAAAATACGTATATTTTCAGCCATTGAGTTACAAAAGAAAACTGTTACCCATTCTCACAGACGCAATATAGTCATTCATAAAAAATCCATGTGTGAGAAAAGGAGTCAAATAATAAGTAAATGGAGATGAAGAGCTCTGATAAATACACAGAAAGCTCAGGGCAGGAAAAGCCGAAGTGCTCTGGCATTTATAAGATTTTTGGCAATACAAGTGGAACAAAACTTGCCTACATTGACACAATGAACTTTCTGGATGGTGGCAGGCCTGAAGCCGGAGAGTTGCCAGGCAGCCTCTCCTGTAGCTCAGCATTTCATTTTTGGGTTCAGAACCTTTGTTCTGTGCTGCTCCAGCAAGAGCACGCTGCTGCTTTCAGGGAGTTGTTTGTTTTACTAAGTGCCTTAAAAAAAATAATTGAATCTAGTATGAAAAAGCATACAGATACATTCCTGTAATGTTTTGAAAGCATTAAAAAGCAGTCCTGAATTCAGCCTCAAGTTATTCTTGGCTGATAGTACAGTATTTGAGGGGGGGAAGAAAATCAAACCAAAAAACCAACACAATAAAAAGAGGTGTGCGGTTAAGCTAGCTAACATTCAAGCAGAACGAAACCTACCCATGTGGGGTAAGAGAGCCACCAATCTCCTCTAAGCCTCACTCAAGCCTTCAAAACAAAATTGGAGCAGCATATAGGGATTTTATCCTACCTGTTACCAATTTAGTTCTCTTATACTGGGAATACAATACATTAAGATTCCAGCACAACTTGCACAATCTGAGGGCCATTTCTAGTTCCACACTAAAAAAATAGACAAATCATTAATTTAAGAGGACATATTCCTTGTGAATCCTTCTATAGATTTTTCTAGTCATAATTAAAATAAATGGCTTTAATGTAATTTAATTTACTTTACATTCAAATATATGGTAAGCTTGTTCATGTGTTTCAGAGACTGGTTAAAAAATTTTGAATGGCTTTGCCCTGGAAGTATAAAACTAAAACAGTCCAAAAGTTAAATACCTTTAAAAATTCAGTTTAGATTTGATGACAGATTCATAGTTATTTGTGCTTTATATTTAAAATAGGATTAAAAGTATTTCATCTTAATCTATTTATAGAAAATAAGCTCACACGAAAAACTTTAAATCCATTTGTGGATAATCCACAGTAACTTCAGCAAATTGTTATTTTATAAAGTATAGCTGTATATGATTAGTGAGCATATTAAATTCAGCCACTGAAAGTTTCTCTGTACTGGCAGAACTACTCAGCAGGTTTTAAAACTGTACAAAGATTTTAAACACTTGTTAGATCTGCAGTGTAGAACTCATATGGTTTTAGTGAACATGACCTGCTTTTACCTCCATAATGAGACCAATTCAGTGAAAATAAAGACGTTTACCTGAAAGTGATTCAACACTATACTGTTATACACTAGAGTGTCAAAATAATTTGTTAGATTGATCCCAATCTAAATTTTGCATCATTTTCAGATAACCTTTTTCTTCAGTGATTTTTAAAAAGAAGAAATTAATATTCCAAATTTTAAATGATGCCATCAAATGAATCCTCATCACTGACCAACTATTTGCCAAATTTGGGCATATTTTTGGTTGCACTAAAGGCATAGGGCTTTTTTTTTCAGTTTTTTAAGAAAGCAGTCCAGATTACTTAAAGGCTAAAGGTTGAACAGCAGATGTTTTTCCAAACTGTGAAATTTTTCAAGATTTTTGTTTTTAAATCATCCAAAATTGAAATAAAATCTTCAAAAGTGTTGTGAACCGTAACTGGGAAAAAAAAAAAAGTATCTTGTTTATATGTTGACTTTTTTCTTCATTTAAATCTGTTTACAATCTTTTAAAATGTTTAAATCAAAAATCATCAAATAAAACCTGGAATCTAGTTCTTGAATTAAATGAAACCATTTAACACAAAGATGTTCCTTAATTCTTTTAAATATTAACAGATTCAACAACCTGCGAAGAAAAACAAAGTTAATGTATGAATTATGTAGTCTATATTTCAGGGCTTATGACATAGTTTAGAAAAGCAAAATGAAGAGTAGATTTGCTTGATTTAAAGCTGCTGTAAGTCACAACTGAACCATGCCATGTTTTCATAAATACCATTACGGATTAAATTCAACCATAAAACCAATATTCTCCCTCCATTCACTCATTCAGTACAGATACTCAGATGAAGGACTGATCTTGGTATTAAAAGTGTTTTGCCTGAGATCGGTCCAGCTGTGTCACACACAGACAGCTGTGGTCCTCCTGGTCAGCTAAAGGAGCTGCACATACTCACTCTGTCATGTATCACAGGGGCCCAGTCCGTGCCAGCTGGCCTAATTCAGAAGCTTAAATGCTTCAGTTCTGGGTAAATTCAGACCTGTTGTCACACAGCTCCTTCACAACCTCAGGCAAGCTCCTTAATATCTTTGCATCTCAGACTTTGAAATACATCTCTCTTGCTTTTCAAAGAGATAGTCCTTGCTTTCTCCAATCTTTTATAACTACCTAGTCCTTTCAGACAGTCTGAACTTTGAGAAAAGTACTCACTCCTCTCTCCCAGACACAGCACTAGAACTAACAGCAATGAATGCCATTAAGTGAATGTGTAAAAAAAAAAAAATAATCTATCTCTCGAAGTTGCACATTAATTTTTTTCAGAAAAAAATTATTAGTTATTTCTGAAATTTCCATCATACTTAGCTTTACCAGTGTGCAATAACAACACAGTTTTGCCTGGGTTTATAAGCAGTTTGTCAACAGCCTCTCTAAAAGGGTATCAGGACAAATATTTTCTGCAATGAAGTATCAGTGAAGCCATGCACTGTCCCTGTTTATGAATGAGTTTAGAATCCAGTGAACTAGAAAACAACTGTGCCGTAACAATCTGAACTAGAAAGAAGACAAATATGCTCTATTCTGGGTGACCATACCCTCTATATAATGTTATGCAGTGTTTAACTGCAAATATCTCTGTTACAATTAAGTATAAAGGCTGTTTTATTTTCTGAACTTCATAGGATTTTTATACATGCTTTTTTTTCCAGTGCAGAGTTGTTCTTTTTAGAAGTGTTTGTAGGCAATTGGTTTTAAAAGGGCTCCAGGGGGCTTTTCCCTACTGTGTTAAGCTGTTTTGATATTCTTTTACAAGCACAGTCTTAAAGTTGTTCTCCCAGATGCATTGTCTTACTAATCAGCTTTATGAGGTTCAAGGTCGCCATTCAACATTAATTATTCATTGTACAATTCACAGCTGGTGATGATGCTTAAAATGGCAAATAACATGCATGTTCAAAAATACACGCATAAAGCATCTTCTCCATAAAGCTTCAGCTCAGAAGAAATAAGAAATCAGAAGGAAGAAAGAGATAAGGTTAGCACGGTACTATGGAAAGTATGCATTAAGATCACCTCCAGAAACACCTGTGGCTTTCCTGTCTTTTACACAGTCGTTCTCAGTTATCTCAAAATTAGCTACAATGGAAAAAAGGCAGGGTGTGGCCACTGGTATCAGAACAGTCCAATGTCTACGCTAAGGCAGCCATAACAAAATCAGAAAGAACAAACTGGATGCATTGTTCAAAGATTTGCAAAGTCAAAATGCTTGAGAAAAAACTATCCTCGAATGAAAACTCATAGCATGGAAAGAGGATATAAATATCTTACATTTATAATAGTCCCTATATGTTTTTTAAGTCTGTGCAGTGTCAATTTTAGAAAGGTTTTTTCTTCTTCTTTAGGCAAGCCAAGACTTGTCACACGTTGACAGTGGCAGGAATGATGTCATCAGCAAAAAATAAGCCTTTTTTAAAGGGCTATTTAGATTTTGGCACACTGGTGCGGGCAAGCTGCTACAACAGATTCTGCCTGCTCTCTCCTCTGCTGTACTCATTCCTTAACTTATTAAGGATTCAAGAACAGTTGAGGCTTTGAAACAGAGCGGAACCAGGGCCAAAACCTCCTATTATAAGTCTAATTATACTCAGTTCCTTCCATACACATTCTAACAAACATAGCACTTCTCTGTGTACAATATACTTGCTTAACCGAACCTTTTTTTAATGATAGTACCATATTAAAGACCTTCTGTTTTCTTTTCTGATGTCCTGTTTTACAGTTAAAATACAAAATACTTGCTGCCTCCACTCAATCACACTTCTGCAATTACTCAGTGTCTCCTGATAGTACTTCAGCAATTATTTTTATCTGCAGCTAGAATGTTTTTCTTTCCTCTGCATGTTAATTTCTTGGTTTGTTTAGACAAAATATGTTAAGCTGATTTCAGAAATATGGTTTACAAAGTGCAGGTCACTGCCAGATGTTATTTAATACTTTCAGGCTGATGCTTTGCGTCCAGGAAAGTGGGTCCTGTAATGATTCTCTTGTCAATAACTGCTGAGCTGACATTTAACAAATGGATCTGATTCAACAAAAATATTGAAATTGATACCTTAATTCTGGCACAAATGTATTGTTTAGATTCTTTTCAAAAGCAAGAGACAGCTTGGTTAAGTTTTTAAACACTATCAAATTCTCAATGCTTGCGCTCACGCATGTGTGTATCAATAAGTATGTGCATTTACAAAACCTTATGCAGTTATCGAGGATACTCATCTTCATTAATGATTGTTTATGACAGCTTGGGAAAAATGAAAGCAAGATTTAACTACACATCTTATACTTCCTGCGTGCTACGTTTCTTTTTTTAACAACTGAATGCTTAAAGCACAAAATTTCACTGCCAACAAAATAGGCAGTCAAATTAACCATATAAATACATTTCTGAAAGAAATAAATAGAGGAATGAAGTATATGAAAACATAATTTCTCTGAGTAGACAGACAGTAATTGTTTAAAAAAAATCATTAAGAATGTGAAATGCTATGTCTTTTTATATCCCTTGTAAATCATAAAAAATCTGCATTTTTAACTTGTTTCATAATTTCATCAACTTGGTTTAATTTACAGGCAAAACTAAATTTCTGTCTGGAAGACGTAGACAGGCTGCAAGACAACAAATTTAAAATCTCAACTATCAAATATTCTGGTTTTCTTTTCCTATGTAGTCATTTCTTATATGGCATCTGGTAGCATCACTAACATCCCGTGCTACTCTTGTCAAGAAAACAAAGCTTGCATTTTAAGCAAAGAATATGGGCAAATAATGGCTGCATCAGCATGTATTTTGAATGCAAACAGTACTGGTGACTTTAAAGTGTAGGAGAATGACAGTAACTTTGTTTCAGGAGACCACATCTCTACCTCTGGGTCTTCCGCTGCTTTTCACTTAACAGATTTAAGAAAATCTGTGTCTCCCTTGCTCATGCAGATTTATACATCAGCCTGTGAATAGCTCCTGACCTTTTAGCACTGGGGATCAGTTTCTCTGACATTAAATGGAAATTAAAAAGGAAGCATTAAGTTGTTGCCTGCTCTTGCTAAGAATCTCTGCTCATGCAGCCACTCAGCAAAAGTGTTTCATTAAGAAAAAAAAAAAGCTTGAAAACTTTTCTGCATGTTTTGTACATTTGCAATGTACACTGGACTACGCCATGACCAATGTGCAACTTAACCTTTCTAGTTCACTTCTTCAGTTTTCCCTTTGATTTCTGTTGACATAAAAGGCATTAAGTGTCTGACTTCAAAGAACAGCCAGTGTGGATATTTGTTGTTCAGCATGGTGGTCTTTGCTCAAATAGCTGCTTCTTTTGTGTTTCTTTTTTTCTTTAGTTGACTTACTATATAAACATTATGATCTTAGCCTCCTTGTCTCACTGTTCACCCTTACAAAAAATTATACAACATTGTATGAATTATTCTGGTAGCCAAATATAATACATTCCCAGAATATTTACTATTTCTGTAAAAATGTAAAATCATAATGTTTCCAAAATTATTTGTACTCATATCAAATGTTATTCTGAAAACTTACAAATTACTAAGACATTATAGCTGTACTATCAATTATACTCTCAAACTTAGAAGGAAATGGAAAACATATAAGAAGCTTAATTTCCTTTCCAAATTTTACACCAGAGACTCTCTCTCTAGAAACAAAAAGAAACTCAGCTATTCTCTGATCAAATTCAACTAGCTTTTTTACCATAGTGCTTTTCTTCTATATTTATCATCCTCGTATTAATTCTATTTAGGACATACATGGCTAAAATATTGCTTCCTTGAGCAAAGCAAGGAGGAAAAAAAAGCAGAAGCAACTTGAATGCAAAGGCTGAGTACAAAGCAGCAGCAACCACTGCTACTGCTAACAGAATGCTATGGATGTAAGCTGTCACTCATTCACATGCTGGACCAGCTACTGTAAATCAAAGCAGCACTCCCAAATTTAATAGAGATGTATTAATTTACAACAGTTGAGATTCTGGGACAGATTTTTGGACCACTAAATACACAACAGCAAGCAACTCTTCTGCAATAATTATGGATTAAACACTCTGGCCTGAGTTCAGGCTGAGTGCATCTCATGTATTATAAATAAGATTCCTCACGGCTCCTTTCCAGAAAATCAGGATAATGCACATCCACAGCACAACCACCTGCATCAGGCTACCTGGGCCACAGTTTAAAAGTGACATTGTGATGTTGCACTGCAACCAGGATGCACATTTATCAGAGCTCCATCTCAAAGATCACTTCTAAAGAGACTTTCTACAGGTTGCACAAAGACTTCTTTCCTGCTGCCTGACTATAGATCCAGGACATACTACTGATGTTATGCCTGTTCTTCCACCACGTGAACACAGCACTGTGTGTTGGAAAGCTGGCAGCATCGTGCATTCATCAACATTGATGGTTTGAGCAGATAACGCTACTTAGCCTGAATGCTGATTGTAAATTTCTGGAGAAGCTTATGGTGAGGTATATGAATTTTTTCACAGTTCCAACTGAAAAAGAGCACTACAATATCACCATAGACCTTCTTGCACTTTTGGAAAATGAGCATGTAGGACTTTCAAAAAGTTGAAGGTGGGGCAAACCTTTTTCCAGTTACCCACTTGTCAGCACACTTTCTATTGCTAAGGAATAAGAACAGATCCCAGAATGCTTTACTGTTTGGAGATTGCAGTAGAGCAAAAAGGTACTTGGTTTGGTACCACCTTCTCTTCCCTATCCTACCCTGGTGCCCAGAACAGCCCCTTCCCAGATGTGACAGATTCTTGCTGGCCTTGCATCTCCAGCTGCACTCCTTCCCACTGCTGCTGATGTGGAGAGGCTAGGTAAGCAACAGGAAAAACAGGTAGGGCTACCAAGCAGTTGAACTGTGCACAACAGGGCCAGATTTTTGGCAGAGGGCCAGTACCACAACACCACAGCAGTATTCTCTGTGAAGAATTTGGAAATACTGTTTAGTGCTGCTTACGTTTATAGGAGCATTAGCAGATTTCATGAAACAAAAGGGGAAAAAAAGAAGTAAATGCTATGGACAGCGAAGGCAAGCATTCTACTGCAGCATCCTCAGGGAATCTGGTCCATTGTTTTTATAAATGGATTTTGAATTTCCCACAGGACTACTTAAGGAGGCTGAAGGGCCCTGTGAAAAGAATTCCTCTTCATGAGCTGGTATGACCCTATCTGGTAAGAACGTTACTTTGATGACATAAGACAAATAGGAGCCAAGATAATACATAGATGACTGGGGACAGACTTTTTAGCAGGGCCTGTTGCGATAGGACAAGAGGTAACAGTTTTAAAATAAAAGAGGGTAGATTCAGACTAGATAAAAGGGATCCATCTTTTACGATGAAGGTGGTGAAAAACTGGCACAGGTTGCCTGGAGAGGCAGTAGGTGCCCCATCCCCGGAAAGATTCAAGGTCAGGCTGGATGAGGCTCTGAGCAACCTGATCAAGTTGAATATGTCCATTTGTTGCAGGCAGGTTGGACTAGATGACCTTTAAAGGCCCCTTCTAAGTTAAACCATCCTGAGAATCTATGACATGTGATGAGACTAGTTACTTTAATTGCCAGCAGATTAGATTGATTTACATGCAAAAGGAAAAGTTACAGGTCCACTTTTGAAAATTAGAATGGAAGGAAACTCCTTTACAATTTTTTTCCACTGCTGAATGGCTGTGTCCTCAGAGTGGGGAGAAAAATAAAAAGAAGAAATACAAGGGAAGCTGTCCATGGTGAATGAATATGGCCCTGTATCACAGCCTCCACAAGCTGGGAAGGCCAGAAGGGTGGCATTCCCTTTCAAGCTCTTCCACTTGGTGAATTATACAGGATGCATCCCCTCTTTGTGCACCAGATTCCACCTGCAAAATGGAAAGAACAACAGCAGTCTCTTTTGTAAAGTGTTTTGATATCTACTGGTGAAAAAAAAAAAAAAACAAATCATAAAAAAATTAGGGGTTTTGTTTGAGTTTCATGAGAACAGTGCTTGTAAACTTTGTCTCAGTGTCATCCTGAACACTCTTTGTAGTTGGTTACAATAATCCTATTCTACCTGGGCAAGGTGAACTAAAATAACAACTAAGTTTTTTGCACAACTTTTCTCATTTTTTCACTAATAGATCTCAAAACACTTTACAGAAGAGACAGCTGATGTTATTTCCATTGCAGACCCATTTCATGCTGCCCTCACCCTTGAGTAAACAGAAAGCTCAGGCTAAGCAACAAATCAGTGTCAAAGTCAGGAACAGAACCCAGGAATTGAGCAGCTTTTTTTTGGTGCTCTAATCAGAAGATGAAATATTTCTCAAATTTGAAATTAGCATGATATTTTCCCCTAGTCACCTTTAGGAATCAAGGCAGTAAAACAGGCTTGTGTGTGACCATGGGAACTTTTTAGTCCTCTGCCAGTTTTATAGAATCATAGAATCATAGAATGTTTAGGGTTGGAAGGGACCACTAGTGGTCATCTAGTCCAACCCCCCTGCAGTGAGCAGGGACACTGCTAACTAGATCAGATTGCTCAGAGCCCCATCCAACCTGGCCTTGAATGTTTCCAGGGATGGGGCCTCCACTACCTCTCTGGGCAACCTGTTCCAGTGTTTTACCACCCTCATTGTAAAAAATTTCTTCCTTACCTCTAGCCTGAACCTACCAAATATGGCAGTATTTGCTAGCTGCAACAGGTCTATAAAAAGATAATACTCAACATCCTGTTGATTTCATTGTTCATTGAATTTTAAATGCAATATCTGTATCCACAATAGTATAATAGAGAAGAAAGTAGGAAAAAAAAATTGAAATTCAGATGGGTGAAGAGAGTTATTGCCTACTACCTACACAGAGTAGGGCACATTAAAAATAAACCCAAGGTGAAAACACAAGTTAAATTTCCAGTGAAGACATTTCCTAAAGATGAATTGCAATGGTTTGTATAGAGCATTTGAGTGATCTAGCGCATGAATCAGTGTACAGATTTTATAAGTGTGTGCAGGTGAACCTATCAGGTACAGAAGGCTTACTTCATCATTCACTCCAAAGGCTTATGTTCTGATTGCTACGGCCTTTAAAAACAAGAAAGAAAAACAGCAGTCTTGTTTTTCTTGCATACCTCTCTGCCACTGTCACTTCACTACAATGATCAAAATAAATACAGAAAATGTAAACTGTAGTATAAAAATCTTCCCTCCCTCCCCCCATTCTTTTTTATGCTTGACGCTCTTTATCAGTTTGTACAGAGTTGTATCCTACAAAATGAGTTGGCTTACTGAGTAATATTATAACTGTTCTAATTACTGAAATGAAAAGTCACCAAAACAAACACATCCACTCTGCTAATTTTACTCGCAGTTTCTGAAGTGACATAATGCAGCTTCTTTTTAAAGCTTTCTTGAAAAAACAGCAATTTCCTGTGTTTATTTTGTCTTCTCTTCTTATTTCAGAAAAGTCTCTCCGATTTGTAGCTGCAGATGTTGTGATCTACACAATAGAAAGATTTTTACCAACAAGGGATTTTAGTTGGTATCATCACTGGAGAAATAAAGCCCTTTGAGTATTACTGCCTTCACAGATTTTTAAACAATTATTATCATCAGCCTGTCAAATGATTGTCCTTTATGGTTTTAAAAAAAAGAGAATAATCTCAATCTTTAATTACTAGGACCATTATATAACAATTTGTGATCTATTTTATGCCTTAAAGTTCTGCCTTAAACTCGATCCATTTTATTCAACTGGGCAGAATGGAAACTCATATGGTATTTGTTATCTTGCAAGAACTGTGACAATCTGTAGTAGGACTTTATTATGTTTTTAAATTGCAATAGCAGCGAGAGTAGAACTTTTACGTGCTCATCTTATTGAAAAAAGGATTTCATGGCCAGTGTGGAAGCCAAGTGGACTAGACTGCAAGACAGATTTCAGTGTGCTTTTTTTACTGCTTTGATTTTAAGTCTGAATATGCATATTTATAAATGAAACAGCTTTTTTTTTTTTTTTAACGGGGCTTTTGGTCTACTGGTAAAAAGACATTTCAGGGACAAATTTTAAATAAACTGCAACAACCAAGTTGCTAGCAACGGAGAGAAAAAGTAGGGGAATGTAGATATAAAAAAAAAATGAAATATAATGATCTGCCCTACAAGAATTAAATTCCAAAAAACAATTTTACTTGCAGAGGGGAGAATAATAGGAGGGAGGAGGAAAACTTTCTAGAATTCAACTCACAAAACCAAAACTGAAAGCATCGAAATTTCATGTAAGGAAAGACACCGTCACACTATGTCAGAAACGGGTAAGTATCAATGTAAGAGGAAAAGACAGATGATACAGACCAAAGATTTAGTCACACATGGATCCTAGAAAACGCAAGATCTTCTGACATAACCTTCTTGTAGAGTACACATTGTATTGTACTATACTTATCTTGATCCTCAGCAAAGGCTAGAATAGCATGTTACAAGTCTTCAATAGAAATTTTCTTTACCTAACAAAATTGATATGAAGATTATTACATAGGCTGACTGTACACAGAATGGCATCTGAGTATCACAGAACACCTTTCACAGTCTATATTTACTAGACTTTTAAAATATGCTACTACGTGCTTGCTAAAAATGCTACATAAATCAAAAGAAACACTCTGAACAATCTATTCTTATGATCCCATTGATGATACACAGGACCCATTTTTTAAAGCCTTTCTAGATCAGACTACTAAGTCCATGCCCGAGAAAGCAAAAAAATTCCAAAGGATCTTTAACAGATACTTGCATGGAGAGTGAGAAGAAGAAATGGCCTTGGTATAAAATTGTCCTCCTATAGGAATGCTCCCAAGAAGAGAATATCCTCCAGCCACAGCAGTAAGCATGAACTCAGGCCTCCGTCAATTATCAGTTGTTAACACTCCACAGGTCCAACTAGCAGAAGAAAGACCCATCAAATCACTTTTAAGACATGAAGTCATGAATAAGGAAAAGACAAAACAGTTTAATAAGAAATCAAGATCCACATATAAGAATAACTAATACACTTGAAATCATAATGACAGTCAATTTAGTGCATTAACTGAGCTCTGAACTTTCTTTCATCAATCTGTCTCTAAAAAAGTTTTATTCCATTTTTCCTACTTTATGGTATGTAAGCCCTACCAATACTGAGAGGGAATTAAAAGATCAGTAGATTAGTCATATTTAGTACACCTAGTTTTATAACATAAGGAAGAGTATGCTTGCACCCTGACTAAGACAGGCACACCATCCTGGTCTCTTTTCCCATCCTACACACTCACTGAACACAGAGCTTCACTGTGAAAAATCTGAAGATTCTCAACTAGTGTTTTTTTTTTCCAAAATTCACATGAGCTTCAAAGAGAAAACCCTCATAACCAGGTAATTTGAAGAGGTAAAATGAATGTGTAAAAGAAGCTTCCCTATGCTTGCTTGCTACTAGCAAGAAACCAGAAATAGCAATTCTACCCACAAAACTCCTGTAGTATTCAGATACTGACAAGAAACTCCAGATTTTGTTCCCTTTTTTGTTTATGAAGTTGCAGTTAACTTGAGTGTCACCTACTTGAGAGATAACAAGCCGTTCGTTTCTTACAAGGATCGAGAACATAAATCAGCAGATGCTGCACTTACCACCCACAGACTCCTGAAACATGCATACAGGTAAGCTCTCGTTAAACCAGTGCCTAATGTTTAGGAAGCACAACAGCACTGATTATTTTACAGCACATAACAAGGCTCGCAATCACTACATAAAGTCTGTCAGGAAAATGTGCTCAAATTCTAACAATATAGTCTTTTAAGGAAGAAGATTCTCCTTTGATATGAACACTCCTTATTCTAAAGCCTTCAAATGCCTATAGTTTCTATGATTGCTAAATACAGAGCGTAATTGACTTCACTTATTGTTTCCTCCCTGCTTTGTGAGTAGACCGGTAGCCAGTTACTGACTATTTTTCTGGGAAGTTCACTTTACTCTTTCTGGAGAAAATGCAAGGAAGTCATGCCTAGAATTATTTGTTACCATTGTGGGCCTACAGCATCAAATTGCCTTCTCCGCGCATGAGCTCAGTACCTCTCTGCATTGTCTTCAGAAATCTCTCCTGTTCCCCCAGCTCATAAAGCATTATAGCCTCTCCCTCAGAGATGTACTCAAAATGGCTTTCCTGCAAGACTCCTGCCCACAAAGGGCTAGGCTTTATCAAACCATGCACGAGCAGCAATTCCATATTGCTACTTTGAAGTAAGAAAAAGAGAGGAAAATCGGGATAACAGGTATGTGTGGGGGGGTGGGGAACAGAGAGGAAAAAGGAAAAGGCATTTGTCTCACAGCCACACAAAACTCCTAAATAGACAAGTTTTGCAAAACCTGACATGAGAAACTTCTCTGGGAACACTATGCTTTGACACAAAGGCAGCAGATTCAGAATTAACTTAAACAGAGTTTTGCCGTGAAAGTTTTACAAATCTTCAGACTCCAATATATTCTGCAAAGTTGCATGCAAACACCTTAATGTGCTTGAGTTCACTTGAAATTCATCCTACCCTACCACAAGAAAAATCCTATCCACAGAAAAAAAACACGAATAAATAAGAAATATGGACACACTTGAATGTCAAAACAAAGCAACCATTTGAGCTTACACACAGACACACTGAACTGCAGTAAACAGAAACCAGTAGTGATGGTGGCTGAATGCCTGGTGAAATATGGGAGCTGGAGGGATTTGTACTTTAAAGAGAAGTTAACACTGCACATTGTTTTCTAATAGCTTCTGGTTCAAGACTCATACAATATCTCTGGTTTTAATACCAACCATCTGTACTAAACTTAAAATGTATCAGAGTTGCATATCTTTAAGATACAGAAAAAAATGAATTATGTAACTCCTGGTCATCAGCCCAATGTCCTTTCTGCCTTACATGAAACACAAGTTTCTGTTACTGGAAAGATAGCGAAAATGCAACGTCTTGATTGCTGATGCAAATGAGGAAATAATTTTCTGCAGTCACATTAGAAAATATTAAATCATTGAGAGATACCTTTGAAAACCTGCTGTGCCTTAATTTATATTTGCAAGGGCCAAGAGTAAGAAATAATAAGGGTTCTGGTACATTTCAGACTTCTACTAGTATAAACAGAGCTTGCTCCTGCCTATTGCTTATTAGTCTAAAATTTGTTCAACTTTCAGGGCAGAGGTGGGAGAAAGAAGAATCCTACCTCTGAAAAACCTATGGATTCAAACTAAAAGTAAACCCATTTCTCCCTTTTCCCCGAAACCTTTTTCTGCTTTTGTTTGTTTGTTCTGGATTTTATCAGTCTCTTTTGCATGCTGGTGAATCATGTCTCTGTCACAGCTGATTCCATTTATCTATCCTGGGAGAAAACAAAGGCTAAAAATAACTCTTTTGGGGTTTCTGCTGGGTTTTGCACGAGAAGGAACCGAATATGTTCATTCCAAGCTCGTGCGTCAATGTTTTGCTTTATCTTTGCCAGGGTTGATTTAACAAGTACCATGTTAGAAAAAGAAAAAAAAAGAAAAACTTTTTGCTGTCCATAAAATTCCAAGTTGGCTAAAATTTAACAGCATCTGTGGCAAATGAAAAAGAAAACTTTCTTAACATACAAGTTAATACTAGAGTATTTTATTTGCAAGTAGAAGCTTTTTTCCCCAAAGCGCTTTGCCATTTCTTGTAATGAACAACAATGAAACACATAGGTTCTATCAGGTTGCAGTATTTGTGTTTAGAAGGGTTTTTTTTTCTACTTTGAAAGACTCTAACCATGTAAAAATAGTCCCTAAATTTAAAATATCATTGCAACCAATAATCAGCCTCATACAGTGAAAGACACTTTGTCTGGGATAGGCTGTAAATCTTGCAGGAACATTATTTCTATGACCTCCAGTGCTTCTTTTCCCCATCTTGTGTTAGACATACCGGACTAGCTCAGCCACAGGAGCAGCACTTTGATGTTTGTGGCTTATTCTATGAAGTGCAGTGAGTGTATCTATTTCTGGACAGTGGGAAGGTTTTGGGCTAAGTCTAGCATGTGTGCCGAGGGAAAGTTCAGGTCAGTATTGGATTTCATTAATTTCATCCATGTAATTCTAATCATAAAAATAAGATCTTAATTGTTGTGTTACCTGCTTATGCAGCAACTGGGTTCAAGACAGATTTTCAGAAGATCTTGCACTAAATATAACCAAAACTCAGATTTTCAGAAGTCTCACAGCACCTGGCATGATTAGGGACAATCACTTCAGGCTGCTTTCTCTACATGCAAGTTCCCTGAAAAGTTAGGTTCTTGAATACCAAGATCAGTCTTTTGCCTGAAAAGTACACATTCAAAATGAAATACACATTGCATGCACCAGGAAGGGTTGTATTCTTCTACGACATCTTAAAGAAATGTGGTGGTTAAAGTAAAAAGAACAAAGAACTATTAACAATATCTTCAGATGGCTTATATATGCTAGTTAGAGTCACTGGAGCACAACTGAGATGTACAGAGACAAGATGAGTAATGGTACCAGGAGCTTAGCCCCAGTGTATCAGGCAGCTGAGCTTTCATCCTAGTTTTGTCTGTGCCATGCTAACTGCTCATCCCAAGCACCCTTCAAATTTGCTTAGAGTGGAGGCAGTGGTGCAGGCAGAATAAACCTTTTTGGGGGCCTGCAAACTCATCTCAGGAAGATGAGGACACTTGGGCAGGTAGCTACAGTGACCTTTATGGTAACACTGAAGTACTGCTGGCAGTACACAGACTTCTGGTCTCAGGTTACTTCACAATGTGATCCAAAGCACAGTTGTTGGCTAGCTTGCTGTAAAAGAGAAATGAAGCCTCAGCGTGACTAAAAATGTAAAAAACCACAACCCTGTAGATTTTTAAACATATTTGGGGAACGCAGTAGAAAGATGTACCAGGAAAAAAAAAAAAAAAAAGGTGCTACATTTTAAATGAGAGTCTAGTTCTCTTTTTCAAAGTTTAACAAGATTAGCGACCATGACATACACAGTCACTTGCCAAAAGAAAGCAGATAAGCTCTAAGGAACCCAGCAAGAAACACAGATTGCCTAACACCAAAATGGTCCATAGGTAGGAGGTATGTCTTTAGGGATCATTAAAAGGTGGTATTTAAAAAAAAAAAAAAAAAGTGTTTCTGAAGATTATTACTTCAATTATGATACTATTAGCAGTTGTCAGATTTATTTGTTTTTCCACTGCTTCCAGATCTTTCAAAGAATTCACACAGAAAGTCATAGCCAACGGACCACAGCAAATCAAGCATACCAGCTTAGACCTTAGGACAGAGTACCCGGGTGGCAGCATTTGCACGTTCTTCAAATGAAATCTCAAGAGCTCTCTGTGCTGAATACATCTAAAGGCGATGTCACAAAGTATGAAAGGATTTCTGAAAACAATATTCATCAAATAACAAAAAGTTACTTCTGTAAGTCACTTTGCAAAACTGCCCATGATATCACCACATTCCAGGCTTCTTACACTGACTGAGCTGGAAGCACTTAAGTTCATGAACTCCAGCCTCTTATAGCCACTCCTAGTACAGTTATTCTAACCAGGGCCACAATGTGCTTTTCAGAATGTTCCATACCTAACCTTGAAGTGAATCTGTGCTTCTCCTTGAGAAGGAATAGCTTGTTCTTCCTGCCATCTCCCAGTAACGCAATCGCTCTGTTCTGTATTACACGTTACAATATGTGAAGCAGCAGCTTTTTCAGATGTTTCATTGAATACGAATATAGTGGGGATGCAGTGACTACAGCTTCACTGAGTTGTGGTTGTTGTGGTTGTTCAGCTGCAAACCATCTTGTATTTCAAGATCAAAATGAATAGCAGAGGAAAAGGAAGAACAAAGTGTTACCTTGTAGAGACAGCAGTAGCAAAATATTGATGAAATATTTAATTTTATCACCATATCCAAGTCAATTTAAATTGTACTTGTTTAACTACACAAAAGAATTATATGCAACTTCCCATTCCATTTGTTCAGACATACCTACTTTGGGTTCAGAAAGGATTTGCTGTTGCATCACTGACTATAACTAGGCAAGATATGATCTTATTGACTTCTCCCTTATGAATCATTTCCAAAAATGATCTAGAAACTTACTCTGCAAAATTTCTATACAGCTACTGAGAGTAGAAATTGCTCATTCTTACTTCCAAAAGCCTAGTTATGTTAGAAAGGCTGATACTTCTAAGTTTTCTTTCAAAACACTCATACCCGATCTGCAAGCTCTTCAAACTTAATGTGATGCTATTTTCCTGTCATTTTTCAGTATGCAGCCATGTTTTAGCTGGACAACTTTCACAGAAGCTCTATGGAGGAAGTATGCATACCCATCCACAGTGTAGGATTTGGAACAAACACAGCAAGTTCTACCACAGCCTTAACACAGGAAACACAACTCCCCAGTACTAGCACTGCATTCAGTTTTCAAAATTCAAGAGGTGTCTATGCACATTTATGCAGGTAGATTATAATTAGAACCAAAAATAACAAAGCCTGACATTACTCAGCGACACAACTCCACGCCAACAACTATCTGCAGACATGGGAAGGGCACGATACAATCAGCAAACATGCATGATTTTCCTCTGTTGCCAGAGGAAACAGAGGATTTTCCTCTGTTGCATTGGTCGGCACCAATGCAACATAATGCCATTAAAAAAATCCAAATGTTCTTTTTCATCACTGGAGAGCAACATGGCTAGGACTGGAGAATTTACTATTGCTGAGGTATAGTAGGAAGGTACAGGAGGAAAATACCTGTTTACTGCAAGAGTAAAGTCTCCTTCTTCCAGTCCTGAAATCACCAGCATCCTAAAAATGAATGCTTGTTATACTGCAACCTCTATCATAGTGGGAAGCAACTGGCACAAAGAAAGTATTAATAGGGCCAGGTGGCAAATCCAAGTGGGCTGTGAAGAAGTGTGGAACTCCCCAGGCCTTTTAAGATCAAAACTAATTGTGGCAGAGCAAAACTCCATCTTAAAGCTGTGTAGAAAATAAACAGAAATTCAGGAAAAAAGCACTTTCTGCGTCAGGAATGAAGTACCTTGAGATTGCCTTGGAAAA
>NW_009259318.1:2915362-2937223 GCF_000687185.1 Egretta garzetta | reverse complement strand
CTAATAAAGAGGCAGATTACTCCTTATCACTTGGTGCATTGTTGAATGGGTCTTCTTCCTAGCCCCTGGCTCTCCTCCTGCACACATATACTATCCCTTAGCCTAGGCTCCTTGTCCAGTCAATCCCAGCACATCCCTATTTGTTCACCCTCTCTTTTGAACAGTGGCTCTGTCTCGGACAAGTGTCCGATTTAACTCTCCAAAACGGAACTCTCTTATTCTGGATTTTTCTCTTTCAAATACTCTAGTTGGTGAATTTATAAAATGGCCTTATTGTTCTTGAATGCAGATAAATCTGATGCAGGATACTGTAGCTGAATGTATTATTTTGTTGCTTCTTTGTCTCTCACTCCCTTAGTAGATATAAATTTATTTCTCTTAAAGCATGCACTGTACTTCAACATCTGCTGATGTTTAAGTGAAAATACAACAAGATGCTTTGGGGTACATGCTTCAAATGCAACTGCTTCACGTTACTATCCTTAAACAGAACTTTGTAAATAAGGAATAGGAAAATATATCAGCCTGAATTTCACATACTTTTGTAGGTCATCTCAGTAGCATCCATTAATCAGTGTATTCTGACCTGGTTCAGCTACAGACATAGGCAAATAAAAGGCTGACCATATGTGCCCATATGTAAAGTGAAAGAAGAGGGCCTAAAGTTTTAAAAGTTGAAGTTAAGAGGAATAGGTATAAACCTTGCAAGCCCACATGGAAAAAAAAAATCTGCCTTCATTATATTCTCAAAGTAAGGAATTGTTCCAAGCTAATGAAGGATTTCTTTCCTCCTTTTATATTCTCAGCCTCTTCTACTGGGTCTTTTGCATGTATTTAACCAGATGAGCGACCTGTGTAATATGTAGTGCTGAAGGGAAAAAGTGGAAGCAGAGACAGGAGCACAGAGCAAAGAGATGGACAAAACTTTTTGGAAGCAGCACAGTCTTGAATCATTTCAAATTGATTGTGAAACCACAGCCATAGACGTGAGAAACAGTCAGGATTTCTGTAAAGTATCAGTACGAAGACCTGGAAAGGAGCTAGTGAAAGAAAATTAAGTACTTGGTGAGAAACAGAGGGATCTACTCACAACTTTGAGAAAAAGTCTTGATTGTAGGCTCTTGGTTTAAATATTGCTTCTACTTTTTGATGTGATTTTTTTTTTTAATTACATCAAAGTCCTCAACAATTTGCTGCCTTAAGTTATTCAAGTGTTTTTGCAGCCTCCTCAACAAGACAGCTCTTTTACCCAGAGGAACCAGTTTTCTTGAGCCACACCTTCCACAAAACTAGACTTAGAGAAAGGTTCATATATAATTTTTTCTTCTGTAAGATAACAAGAAAAGAGAAAAAACTGCTTCTGATTCATCCTTCTTATGGGAGTTCTGTAAGAAACCTATGTGAGCTCAAAAAAAACCAATAACCAAAAAATATAAACACACCTATGGCTTTTTATTATTATTTGTCCAAAGTGTCCTACATCTCACTTATCTCTACTATAATTCACCTGTAATTGCACTCCCTACTTCTTTTGTTTGTTGAGACTCGGTAGAATTTTCTTAAAAACCTGTTTTGTTACCAGTCACTACACAGCTGGTTTTTAACAGGTCATTTTACTTCCCTTCTCTAGCCCCATTTTAGTCCTCTTGCATCACATTTCTTAATTTAGTTCTAAAAAGAAAGCAGCAATATTAAAAAGTATTTGGAAGCTACACTGGCCTGTGTTTTATTTCAACAGGTATCATAGCTAATTGAAAAATTCCAGAGGAAGAGTAAGCTTCTGCTCCAAAGGATAGAGCAGTTTGCATTATCAATCTTCCTTTGCAATGGAAAGAATTAATCTTCACACAGATAAGTGGCCATGTGTGTATGACTGGTAGAAAAGTGTTTGCATTTTCTCAGGAGTATTACCTATTGATTCTTTTAAAGTGTACTTTTAAATCTGAAAATCTCAGAGTATGTTGCAGGACTCTGGGAGCTTGCAGCAACCTCGCTGCAGTTCTGAGGTACGTACTCTGTACTTGGGTAAAATGAAGCAGAGACTGAACTTCCCAACCATGGAATAATCAAGCTCAGTAGTGTACTAAATGAAGATCAGAAACTATGCTAGTCTCTTACAATTGTTGCACTTCTAAAATAACACGATCATATGATAGGGCTTGTCTAAACAAGCATAGTAAGGTTAGACGTAAGTAGAGAAGAAACAACCACTGTGACGGATTGTAAGAACTGACATTCTTCTTTTAGCTTGGCTATGGTAACTACATTGTACAGCTGATAACCTCACTAATTAGCTTAATTTTTTTCTTTGAGGAACTTACAGAACTCAGCAAAGACACAGAATGCCTGTAGGGCATTTCTTGGTATAGGAAAAGGAGAAAAGTGCAAACAAAACCAGACTCAACTTCTCAGTCAGGTGGCCATATGTTCCCTTAGTTGACAAAATTCATATTTCATTTTTGTTGGCAAATCAACAACAAACTTCTACCCTTCTACTGTCATTCACTTGATTTTTTGCCAATGCGTCAAAACATTTTTTTCCCCAAAAGAAAACACACCACCAGCATCATTTACTACACCCCCTAAAAATACTTTACAGCACAACATTACATGCATACTTTTGACAATTGTGCTTTTGGAAAACATCATTCTCTGTAGCAGTTAGACAATAAATGCTTTTTCATGCCAGAGAGATACTGTCTTAAATACGTGCTACTGACTAAGAACAGACAGACATAAACAGAACCTTCCTTAAGATAAAGTTCATTTCTTGTCTTTATAATTGTAACACATTTTACTGTATGTAGGTACAAGTCTGGGTAAACCCACAGTCATCTAGCCTTGTAACTCACAGCCCCCCCAAACTACTTAGTACATCAGTGCTTGAAAGTTCCCTTGACTTTGACCTACAAACAGAAAAGTAGAAAAACTATTTTTATAACACTTTCTTATCCCAGAGTTCTCTTCTTTTCTCGTTGTCTCAATCTAATAATTCCTTTAGCCAAAATATAACCTTGCTTTATATGTCAAACATTTTTGTAGATGATTGCTATCGAGGAACATAAGAAAAGTCAGGTGATTAAAGTTAAAAAATAAAATGCTAAAGGTCCTACAGCTATGATTAATAGCAGAACAATTTTTACCATCCTTTGCTGTTAAAGACAGAAATTTCCTTTCACTTTGCTCCATAGATATTATGCAAAATGGCATGTACCAAAGAGGAAAAACCATGGGATCTGCAGAAAATGCAAGTTGACAGACCATTACAACAAACGTGATAAATATTCCTTGGCTAAGTAGTGATCAAGCACTGTGTTTATATGTCCATAATCATTTGGAGGAAATGAAGATAAGGTCTGTTAGTTTGTTATTCAAAACTAACAGATGAATTTTAAGACAGGGAAGATTAAAGGTGACTATCATAATATCTCCTCGATGCAAAAATATATCTTCACAGGTCTCATTCGGTATGACTGAGGATTAGAAAATTTATATACTCCAATAATATGAAAGGAAAAGCCACGCGACCCCAAACCTGTTTCCCATTTGTGATATGGACTTTGTGGATAGTATTTGTACAAAAAGTGTCTTTCCACAGGTTGATGTACAGTAGTCCCAATCCCTTAGCACAGCGAGCCCTCTTCGAAGTCATACTTCGTTGCAGATACAGGCTGACGCACGACCCTCAGAGCCTGCAGTCCACAGTCACGCACAGCACAAGCTCAGGTGTAAACACCATGGTTTACAACACATTCAATAATTTGGGCCCGGTGCCTGTATGGAGAAGTTAATCCACTGCACTCTGAGAATGAGTCAATCTAATATCCCGCATCAAGGAGTTCCTCAGATTTCTCCCTGGCTCCATAAACTTTCATCACTGGCTTTGGCAGCATGACTACAGTTTTCACCTGCCAGAGCACAGCTGGTTGCTAGTCCAAGACAGGCCAGCTGAGTTTAAATAAAAGAACTCAAATGAGAACTAACAGTGTAAACCAAAAGACCTTGAACTTAAATTGCTTCCTTCACTTTCCTGTCCTCTGATAAACTGAGGCATTTTAAAACAGGTAGATAAGGAGGCTGCAGCTACTACTGTGAAGGATACTTCTGAAATAAAGGTGAAGTCATCCACCTGAATTGCCAGACAATTCTATGCTATTTCTTTGTTACCAAACAAGGTTACTGAAACAAGCAGAAACCCCTTAGCCAGGGAGAAATATAACTGTTCTCAAACTTTGATACTCACATTAACCCTGCTCAGACAATGCTAGAAGAAGAAAAGCCACCTCAGACAAGAGGGGAACTGTGATGTCTTGAATAGCAATTCTATAATGAGCTCATGCCTCTTCTGTTTGTGAAAGAGATAAGCACTTACTGAACAAGGAACAGGCAAAGATAAGATTAAATAACCTTGGTCACAGCTCCAGTTCTTCATTAGGCTCATGCATTAAAGCATCCCAATTCAGAGACTGTAGAAATATTCATCACTGGTGCTCAAATGATACCATTCAAAGAGAGGACAACTTTTGTGATACAATGATGATTTTTTTTCCCTCAATTGCTATCATTTTATTGTGTAATATTTCTCTGAGATAAAGAATGAATAGGTAAGGTAATGGCATATATTTTGACTTTGTTATTTCAAATTTAGTTACAGAGGTCTGAGATATAGGCTGTGGCAAAATCATTAATCCAAACATCAAAAATAAGACTCACATTTTGAACACTAGAGGACTCAGGAAATTTTACAATATGCCTATGATAATACCAAAATAATTTTTAAAAGTTTTACATGCATCTGTTGGAATATTTGTTTCTCACGTCAAATAAACCAACCAGTAAAATCTGCTAAACCATGGCTAGGTGTTTATCTGTTGGAGGTGAAGAAAGCTGCCCTTGCAAACAAGCACTTAAATTTTATTTTACCCTAGGCCACCCACAGTGTGTTTACTCATCACACACAGAGACTTGCTGTAAAGTAAGCAGGAGGATAATTCTGACTTAATTTTCAGGTTTTAATACTATGCATGAGTGATAAAATTAAATTTAGACTCAAGTAAATATGCAGGGGTTCAAGCACACAGGCTGGTTAAGAGCTTTCACAACTAGGCAAACAAACAACAAAAGAAATCTAAAAAAGGTGTAATATCATAGGAAAAAAAAAAGAGACCTCTAAGACATTTATGTTTCACAGAAATCCAATAGCTACCTACATGATTATGCCTCTAAACCTATGTTTAATCAGCTACATACAGGGCTGACTGCTCATTGTGGCAAATGAGTAAATTTGAAGGAAATGGGGATACCCACCCTCATCCTAGCTTATTGATTACATCTGCACAGCAGGGACCTGCTGCGATGTTGCTTAAGACACATGTTGATAACAAAAGATAAAGAGTTTTCTCCCAGTTTTCCAGATGCAAGACACTTCTTGGGAAAATTTTAAGGCCCTCTGAGGATGCATAAACTCAGATTCTTGACTAGCCAGAGGGATCAAACTCAGGTGCTTGATAATTTAAATAGAAGTCAGAGCTCAGTCAAGACTTCTTTTCAGAAGAGTGAGCAAAACCAAATCTTGTTGTCCAGGGCTTTCTGCAGACATACACATACACAATACTCCCACCCCACAAAGAAGAGGAGAAGCTGGAGGGATTAATGAGATGTTGAGGTTATGGATGATAAAGGGAGATGAGAGGAGCCAGAACAAGCTCTGAAGTGGTCATCAAGATGTGCAAGGGAGCTCTGAGTAAGAGCAAGGGTCCCTTTAATCTTCATCCAGACTGCTGCTGTTTTCCCTGCATCTGTTCTCCTCTCTGTTCAGGCATGAGCTCCCCATCTCCCATCCACCTCTCTACCACAATCAACAGAACTTGCACTTGCCACCTGACTGATCCCCCATCCTCAAGAACAGCCACTATTCCTGTGCCTCCAGTGTCACCAGGGGGAAGGGGAGAAACAGGAGAAGAGGGCACAGGCTCAGCCCATTCCTAATGCTGAGACATCAAAGTTTGGGTCACAAAGCAATTCTCCCTCACTGACAGCAGCAGTGCTGTATAGAAGCAGCAGGCATAACTAGCTTAATAAATTGGACTGTATTTTATTTAGAGCTGGCCTTGGGTTTCCCTGCAAGAAGGGCCAAACAAAGGGCTTACAGTCAAAACCCTCAAGGTACCATAGCAGTTCCTTGATTAGCAAGTTCTGCTTGTTTAAACTTAACACTAAACAGGCTCATTTTCTAAATTAAAATTTAAGCAGAACTTGGCAGGTGGATAAAATGAGCTTAATAGAAGCCTTTCACTCAAAGTTAGACATAAAAGATTATGCATACAAATCAAATTGAAACTATTCTTACATTAAAAAAAACTTAATTCTTTGTCAAGATGAGAAAGCATGTGAACTCCCACAAACAATGAAATTCTGAGATAAAGATGTCTAAAATTTACTGCAGCTACAGCCCAGAAAGAGTAAGAAAAAAATTAAATACAGGAAAAGTACATGCTTTGTTTACCTGAAATGCTAGGTCAATGCTGCAAGTTCCACACACTTCAGTTTAGAAGTAACTTTTTTTTAAATAACAAAATAGCTAAGTAAACATAGGAACATGTGGAAGCCTCTAGCAAAATTTTGTCCAAGAAAACAAATACCAATTACATTATATTATTGGATTTGCATTATTACAAGGACAAGTCATAGAACCCATTGGAGGGGATCCTCCAGTAGCAATTGCTGAAGTAAGAGAAATCAGCATAAGAACAGCTTTATTAGCTCTTTGAGCTTTGTTTTCAAAAATATTTTAATACTAATAAGCATCATGTATATTGTAGACAGCTGACTAAATAAAAAAGGACATCAGGATTATTTATTCTTGCTAGTCCTTGGGTGTAGGCAGTCTAACTAACGTAAACCAGAGGAGATAAGTATCAGTAACTTATGAAAAATGCCATTACAGCATGCTAGAAGCAAAACAGCCATGTGAAATGAGAGGAACAGAGCTCAATATAGCGTGCAATGACTGTAAGCTTCAGTGCCCACATACTAAGCTTTCTGTACTGTAATGGTCTGATACATTCATTTTGACCCAGAGACCAGAGATAAATTGTCTTAGCAATACAAACAAACAGCTAAGCAATTAGGGCAAAGTTTTTGGAGAACATAGCGATAACATCTAAAAGCATTGTTGGGTGATGGGGAAAAACAGCCCTAGAGATAGGGGGTTTAATCTGAAGTAAAGAGAGAGTATAATTGCTTCTCCAAATTACAATGCACTAAAAAAAAAAAAAAAAAGGCAGACAAGCAAATGGCACTGGTATTTGTCTGGCATCTATTTCAGTGTATCCAACCTGAAAAGTAACTTTCATTGTCCCATTTGGAGTTAATCAAGTTTTTCCTATAAAAAGAAAGATTTCACATGTGCAGCGTGAAAGTGTCGGAGCTGAGAAATCCATGAGGAACCATCAGGTTCTAAAGAAATTCTATCACTTAAATTTCCTTAAAGTAACTTATTAAAATAAAGTTTCCAAGAACTGAGGTTAACACAGTAGTAAAATGACAAAAGCAACCATTTTAACTACCAGCTTTTACCTATCAGCCCTAAACACAGATACAGGTTAGTTGCAACACAGGACATGGGCTGCAACAGTGTCTATTACCCACCAGCCATAGAAACAGAGGTAACCAGTATTTAATTTAAATTGTGTCTTGATTTAGCAACAAGGATTGGTTATTACTTTAAAACTTTATGCAATATGTTATTGACATAAAAACAAAATACTATCTACATTTAGAAATAAGTCAAACATCAGGCCTAGAATATATTCCTTCAGTTGGGGTAGGGTTACCCAAGAAAATAGCCATACTGGATATAAAATAATCTCTCAAATTAACACTAATTTTTGTTGTTGTGAACACTTTTCATACACAATAAGATAGTTTTATTAGATGGAGATGCCTGCTCATTGCAAAATATCTGAATTTGATTTTAGTGAAAAATTTCCACTATGGAGGTGATAAATAAGCATTGCCTTTTACTGCAGCTGAATGACCAGCAGTCTCATAGTGTTCACCTAAGGAATGAAAATGGTATTGTTTTTAAAAGCATAATGAAATGAAGGTGCATACAGCAACTTTTTTTACTGAAGAACTTATTTTTCCTTGTAAGAGGTTTCTTTGAAATACATTTTTAAAAAAAACAATAAGACATTTTGAAAGATACGTAATTCAAACATTCATAAGAGGTGGTTTTGTAGCTGTCATAAATGATCCATAGTCTTAACTCCACCCCATTTAACAGAAGCAGCTTCAATAACTCAGCCATATCATCTGAACTCCAATGTTATTTAATGCATTGAAAGTAAGCACACATCTTGCTCCATTGTTTCCTACGTAGTAGTATACAAAAGTCTATAGAACCCACCTGAATCAAATGAACAATTGTATTTCAATAAGGAAAAACACTTTAGTAGTGACTCCAAAATAAGATTGTAGAGAGATTAGCAAGTAAGGCAAGACTGCAATACCCTTTGGTAAACATCAAATTAACCCTTAAAAACACAAGAAAAAAAGTCTTAATTATTTTATCTTAGGGTAAGTGGACAGTCTACCTGCCTCCTGGGTAGGAATAAATTAGAAAATCCAAATTTTTTTTTTGTTCAAACTCCACTATGAAACATCATAACCAAATTATGCCATTCTAATTTATGATCGATATACTATTATACAGGTTGTTTTGAAAGTTCTTAAACAGATTTTCATAATATTGTTAATTATGAAATATTGAAGAAATCGCCCATAAATAGCTTTCCCTAACCACACAACTCTCCACATCTGTAATATAATTTTCTTTCCTATCTCTTTTCTTCCTCTAATCCATTCATCACAACATGTCAATTAACAACACCGAGCTCCCTTAACTTTCCCTTCCAGTTTCTGCATTTTTCTCTGCCTGATACTGCCACAGAAATAGCATCCGTAGGAGGAACACTGTTAGACAGCCAACATTGCTTCTTAAGAAAGTAGGCTATGGACATGAAAAGTCACTCTTTCAACTAGGAGGCAGGGTTCTGGCTTGCAATGATATGTTGTCAACGCAATGCTCAGAAGTATAGCGGTATAATGCTCAGATATTAGTAAGGTAAAATTTATACCTCCTGCCTTAGAGAAAACATTAAGGTTTTTATCCAAGCTGTCCTCTCCACTGCCACAACTTGAAGTCCCTCCCCACCAGCAAGGGTGGGCTTTTCATTTGATTTCATAGGTGGGCCACCTTATTTTCTGCCCCAGGAAGCAACCACAGGAGGAAAAAGGAAGGACAACAGGTATATGCAATTTCTAAAGTGTTTTTGTGTTGAATGCTGCCAATACAAAACACACTGTGACGTGGCTTGTGGATAGAGCTAGACCAAATCAGAAATGACCTATGTATTTTAGTTGCAAACACCATGAAGTCTTACCACTGTGCTTTTCCTTTCCCTCAATATACTTTACACAAATGGACACAATGAATGCAATGAAGTGCCTTGTTACTGGAATAGGTATATGCATATGATTCATATTATCAAATTTAGTCTGACATACAAAAATTAAAGTTGAAACTATTGCAAAAAAATAAGATCAAGGTCAAAAGAAAATGTATGCGCATTTATTTCTACCTATGCCACAGTAAAGGAAATACTCACACCTCTCTGCATTGCAATCATGTTTTTCCACCTTTTTTTTTCATTTGGAGAAACAAGTACCATGCATGGTACTTTATTTTACTTTATGTAACAATGAGAGACTGAAGTGATCTAATGAGAAGGGTTGTAGTGTCATCTGCAGCAAAGAACATACTTTAATGTTACATCTTTCAAACTTTCACCACAGATGCATATAAATGCAGTTATCAATATTGTCAAGCATCATGGAGCTCAGCAGGCACAATTATGTGAGGTGTAATACGAATCTTTAATTGAAAACCTCAACAAATTATGAAGGCCAAACAAAGCCTTTAATAAATGATTCCTCCCTTTACTAGTTTCATCCCCACACATACAGACAAAACACAACAATATTGAAGGCTATGAACCCAGACTACCTCTTTGCACTCTTTTCAATAACAGAGTTGCCTTATTTCCATTTCCAACTTGCTACTGAGATAAATAATAATTTCTAAGTAAAACAAATGTGAGTTTCTTTGATCTTGAGACATTCTTTGTAAACTATTTCTCATACAAGACAGATATCTGTATCCATAAATCCCAGATTCATCTCATCCCCTTCATGAAAAATTCTATCCCTACCCTGAAATTCTATGAAATTATTAGACAACTCATTAAGAAAAGTTTACTTATATGAAATGTCATATTTTTGTAGACGCTTCTTTTTCCAAAACAACCTTTTACTTCAGATTTTTCCATCAGATCTGAACCATTGTTGCATAGAGGCTTACATGATATATGCAGTTAGTTATATTTTGACACCCTTCAGTGGGTTGTTACAATAGTGTTTTCCAGAAAAAAAAGTATAACCACAATACCAAGTTGAGCCTTTGGGGTTTGGTTAAGTTTCTCATTAAATTGATGTTCAAGTACATGTAGCATTTTTCCTTAGTGTGGCAACTTGCCAATTTAACATTGGGGAAATTCAGATGCTTATAAATTAAGTTTATAAGTTTGTTGAAATGACAAATCAGATTTCAAAAACTGAAATGGGAGTTTCTGTTTCTCATTGCGTTATAGTGCAGTGCCCTCCACTGGCCAAATGTCCTCACTTCCCAATAAAAGAGCACAAATTCTCCGAAAAATTACTCTGCAGACTAAAACCCCCCAAATACTCCAAAAACCTCAGAAGAAGTGTCAAATTCTTAGAAAAGCTTACTACATAATTACACAGAATTATACTAATGCCAGCCTTGCTTTCATATTACATGGTAATAAAAATACTTTGTGTGCCAAAATTAAACCTGAAGCAGCCTTTTTAAAGAGTTCAAAATTAAAGGTGACAATACTAGTCAGTATTACTAGGCAGTACTAAAAAGTGTAACTTAACACGAGGTCTTTTAATGGTAAAAAGGGTACAACCAGATCAGCAAATTACTACTGTCTGTTGAATTTTCACTGTTTTGCCTTTTTCAGTTCAGAATTGACAGAGCCTCATGTAAATTTCTCTTTGAAGCAATTAAAAATGGTTTTGAGCACAGTGGACAGAGGTAGTTGCATCTGTATTACCTATATTAGATGTACCTGAGAGTGAAGATTAATAAGCATCAAGAGCCAACAGCACAATAAGAAAGCTGGAAAAAAAAATATATACACACACATATATATATATATGCCCTCCCATCATGTTACTATGGGTTGCCCACTTATTAGTTTTTCACCTCTCCCTCTCACTTCATATTTTTTTTCAAAAATATGGATTAAATGTAAATGCATGGTAGGCAGACTGTAACGTCTTCAGCAATATTCTGTACTGCAACCAGCCTTACTGCTGTCATTTGGCCAACCCACTCCTCTTGGGTGATGTTACCTCTTATAATACCATTCCCTTCACTAGCTGGTTGATGGCCAGTATTACTTCACAACTTTCTCAAATACCTATATTAGCTCAGTGACAACATGGGCAATATTTACCTGATACATCAAGTGCCTGATCATGCTTTCAAAAATTAAGAGCAATATTATTTTAAAATAAGCCATGAATATGTGCAGAAGGACAACAGGTGGTACAATAGGTCTAACTGATGATTAAGGACCCTCGCTCTCCCTATCTTAGTATCAATGAGCTTTCAGTAGGTTCAATTATCCTACACAAGATTACTACCTAATTACAATGATATTCAGTATGATAGATTTGCTGGTGATAAGGTGAACTGTTTCTTTAGTAAGACTAAAAGCAATAAGCTACAGGAAGAAGTTATGATAATAATACAAAGATAAATGGTGTTTGCACAGGTAGACCAAAACCATAGAAAGACTGAAAATATGCTTTGTGTCAAGAGTTGCACAATGCTAGATTTTCAAACAGAGCCAAGGAAGGATGCAAAAATATTCTTAAGTCCCTGATAAAACCTTCACTGCCATCTATGGATGGAGGGAACCACTGGAAGGCTAAAATAAAGCTGAAAGATAGATTTAATATCCCCTTATTTCAAGTGCTGACCAATAACTTAAAAAGAGGCACACAGCACCATTTTATTTGAGCACATCTAATGTAAGCTTTAAGACCTAGGATAAGTTTTACAGTTTATTCCATTCACTTTGTATACAATTTCTGCTACTAGGAAACTAGTTGTCCTTGTTATCTACCAATCCTACGATAAGCTACTTCCACTAGAAAAAAAGAAAACCCAACACTATTCCTAAACTTGTTTTTAAGAGAAAAGCTAGATGCCAAGGCTAATCGTGAAGCATTTTGCTTTGGCTGTAGTTGCATGGATGACTAACAACGGTGGGATTTTCCACTGCAGTGAACAGCAGTGCTAAGTGTCTGTCCCCCTCATCCCCCTCCTGCAGTCTCTGTAGACCCCAGTTCTGGTGAAGTGGGGAGCAGCTTTGGTGTTCTGTTCTTCCAGGCAGCCTGGAACAAGCACAAACACCAACAAACAATAACAACTTCTTTGCCTCATTAGGCCTCAATCCTCACAGAAGGTTCTGTTCCTCATTGAGGATTAATTCATGGTACTCTCTTTGTATCAAGATTCACCAATGATGACACAGAGCAAGGCATTCAGTCATTCTTGCCCTCAGAGTCTCACTTTCCTCTGTTAGAAGGAAGCACTACATTGTAGGCCTTGAGGTTTTGCAGCCATTGCTTTACCACAGATCTGTGTTTTCACCCCAGGGTTCTTACATAGCTTATGGCAATCAGCCATTTCCTTTTTTTTTTTTTTTTTAAAAGCAGATATTTCCACTTCCTCTCATTGTGCAACAACCACGTACTAATGCTGGGTTCTTCTGCTAGTAGTTTTGAAGATAAGATCTCACTTGCACAATCAAAGAGCTGGTTTTCATACTGTGAGCTTGAAAGAAAAAAATTGGAGGTGGGAATGGTGGATATCTGGTTTCTTCCTGTCCTGGTTTCAGCTGGGATAGAGCTAATTTTCTTCCTAGTAGCTGATATAGTGCTGTGCTTTGGATTTAAGATGAGAAGCATGTTGATGACATGCTTATGTTTTAGTTGTTGCTATGTAGTGCATACACTAAGTACTTTTCAGCTTCTCATGCTCTACTGACTGAGAAGGCTGGAGATGCACAGGCAGCTGGGAGGGGGCACAGCCAGGACAGCTGACCCAAACTGACCAAAGGGGTATTCCAGACCATATGATGTCATGCTCATATACAAACTAGGGGAAAGCTGGCCAGGGGGACAGGCTGGGCATCGGTTGGCTGGTGGTGAGCAATTGCATCATGCATCACTTGCTTTGTATAGTCTTTTATTATTATCACTATTTTATTTTATTTCAATTATTAAACTGTTCTTATCTCAACTCACAAGTTTTCTCACTTTTACTCTTCTGATTCTCTCCTCCATCCCACTTGGGGGAGCGAGTGGCTGTGTTGGGCTTAATTGCTCGCTGGGGTTAAACCATGACCTTTCCACATTCAGACCTCTATGCTTCTATTACACCATTTTAAGACCTCAAACTGAAATAGTCAGTAAATTTTTCCAGTCATGTTACACACAGATTAATAGATAGAAATATAGCAGAAGTACATAAATGCTTTCTAAACATTTGCATAGAATTGTTTTGGCCAGAATTGTATTAAACCCACAGTTCCTTAACATGATTTGATTCTGTTGTGGACAGGGCCTCAGAAAGAAAAGCAACTGTTGGTCTCACTCTCAACCCATGAAAAGTAATTAAGATCCCACTTTCCTGTGGGGAACAGGTGTAGCTATCACTTCCCTGGCAGCCTGTTCCAGCTGAAGAGTTATTACTACAGCTGTTCAGCTGACGGCAATTACCACTGACGATGGTCATTGTATGTGGATCTCACCTTCTAAAGGTTTCCTCCCAAGAGAGCTGACGTGATGACTGCTGAACTGCAGCATTACACTGCTTTCTGCTAAGAGACCAACTGACATTTACCTTTATGTGACCTTAGTGAGCTACAAAATGTGTTCTCAACCACAGTTGCTTAACCATGCTGACATATAGATTTTCTAACTTTTGCTTTTCCTTACAGTGTAAAGAGCTTTAAACACCACAGCTTTAAGCCACAGAACTCTGAAAAACAAAAACAGGATGTCTGCTGCTAAAGCTGGTGCTGTGTATATTTTTCCTGAGACTGTGCTATCTGTGACCAGGTTGGTGTAATCTTTCAATACAGTCTATTGGCCAAATTCTCTCTTTCCTGCTAGAAGGTTAACTCTGGTGTGTATGACAGAAAATATTTTCATGGCCAAGGGTTGTTGTCATCACAATCTGTGTAACAATAGGACCAGCTGGAGATTAAAAAAAAAAAAAAAAAGCTTAAAGTTATGTTCAGTGGTCTCCTTTACTCTTGCAAAGCTCCAGTACAGCCAGGAAGAATCCAGAAAGAGACAACATCCTTTGCACAATTCAACTTGGGAACAATAATAGCAACAAAGCAAATCACATACAGTAGATACTCCCCCACCTCAGAGAAGATGCTCACTGCACCTAAGCAAAGCATACCAAGTCTCTGAAGGTGGCAGAATCTTTGCTCCTTCCTTTCCAGATTCTCTTCTCCCCCCTTGGATGATCAATAGTGTCATGCAATAAATCCAGTGCCAACTCCAGTTAGTGGCAGGGTGTACAGGTTACTACCTCCTGCTTCCTCCAGGATATTGTGGTTCAAAACATGAAATCAAGGGCCAACAGGTATACCTCCTCTGTAAAGACAGGAGCATACCAAAAAAAATGAAAAGGAACAAGTAAAGGACTTGGGGCCGGCTGAAATAGGATGTCTCAGCAACTTCCACACCAACTCCAAAACCTCACGTCACAAGTCTCCTACATGCTGGGGAGTGTTCCTTCCCAGCCAAATGAACTCTCAATTGCCACAGACTGCAGCCTTACAGCTGCATGTCCCTTAACTGGAGGTAACTTACAGGGCTTCCCTAGTTCTGTAACCATTCCCTGTAGGAAGCTCTCTCCCTTCCAAGATCCTCCATGCTACACTGTATTCAGTTCACACAAATGTTTGTTTCAATTTACATGGGACCTCAGCAAGCTGCTCACTTGTGCCAGTCATTTTAACTATTGTTTCTTCTTCTGCAAGAGTGTGTTTTTGACACTGCAAGAGTATGTTAGTGCAGGTCTACAGGACTTGTAGTTGACTATCTTGCTTGCCAATCAAGCCACATACCCATCCCCAAGGACCATGTCACTTAACACAGGTAAAGCACCTCTCAACCATAATTTCTGGTTTGAACCAGTTGTTGGGAGTGGCTGGCCTTAAATGTTGGGACTAGGAAGAATGATCAAAAATCCACTAAGGTTTGTCCCTACTCTCATTCTGATGTGTACCTCTCCTCTGTTCTTCCTTTTAGCACTTAACAAATTCATACACACTTTGAGACACTTTATTTGCATTTTTGTTGCCTATGGACACAGATCAAGAATTAGCAAGCTTACAGCTTACTCATTTTACAGACCTAAATAGCATCAGCTCTTTCCTCAGAGGTCACGTGATAGACATGATAGGCTGCATCAGGTAGATAAAACAGTCCTGCCAACAAAGGATAGGAGAAAGGACTTTAAAAAAGCAGAAATCACAGCCTGCCACTTGCTTAATCAGTGCCATTTGGAGTAATTACTTGTCTCTTTCATTAGTAAACAATCAGTTACAGAGATACAGGAATTTGCCTTGTATTTTTACGAGCAGGCCTAATTCTCTACCAGGTCCTCTGTCTTTCTGTCACGTCTGTGTATATACAGTAAGAATCTGGAAAGGAAGAGTGGCTTCAAGACTTAACACCACAGAGAAAGAAGTGTGGCGCTAAGCACTATCTTGAATCAAGTTAGATGAAGGATCCATCTTCAAATTGTTTGATTTTACATCTTCCACTAAAAAAAAAATCAGGCAATATAAAGAAAGCGCTGAGTGGTTAGCAAAAAAGAGCAAAGCGATAAAAATGAACTTTCTAGCTCTAGAAGTAACATTCTCGAGATTTAGACCTTCCCTAATGTATAACTTAATTTAGATACTGTTACCAATATATGTAGAAGACTAACCATAAGGACCAAGCAAATATGCTGTAATTTGTCAAATAAAATCATTGTTTTTTTCTAGGTTTCAAAGCACAGACAAAACATCATTTTGTAGACTCTTTATGTGCCGATGGAGTCATCTTCTGACTGCTCAGCAGACAATGTGAAAAACTGGGTAAGTACACAAGGCAATAAAGTAGTCTAAGAATTTATTGCTAAAACCAGAACTACTTACCAACTCACCGAAATTAACATTTTTTTTTTCATCTGTCAGATTTGATTACTCTCTAACAACATCATTCTTATTCAACTTTGGACACCTCAGAAGCAGTCATTATAAAACAACTCAGCTCCACTCAGGTCAGCCACCACATGAAATTTTTACCCCTGAGAGCCTGGGCCAGAGGTACTCAGCAAGAACTTTGGACAACCACAGGATTATATCTCGAATATGATGCTTTTGTTCCCTAAGCACAGGAGGTTGCATTTATCCACATTTTTGCTGAGATCACTGGAAACAAACATCATTCCAGTTATCTAAAGAATCCAAAGGAACTATATTTCTACAGAAAGGTATCTTAAGCTCCATTTGTAAACTTGCTATTTGGTTTTGGTTTTATTGACACCTTCCACCTGGACAGCGTACCTTCTCTAAGCTTGCATGGGTCACTAACATCAGAAATCCAATACAGGATGTATTAACCACTGAAACCTTGGCAGTGCTGCAACCCACTGAACTGGTTTGTTTCATGCAAGACACATTCTTAAATATTAATATCACCAGTTTCCAACCAGCCTGGTAGGTTTTGCCAAGCAACCACTTTAGTTACTGTGAGACTAATACAAACATGCAGATTGTGCAATAGAAGTTTGACGCAGGTAGCATGGCTCAAGGGTAGGAATTCTGTTCTCCTCGGAGAATATCACAGAATCACAGAAAGGCAAGGGTTGGAAGGGACCTCGGGAGGTCATCCAGTCCAACCCTCCTGCTAAAGCAGGTTCACCTAGAGCAGGTTGCACAGGACATCATCCAGGCAGGCTTTGAATATCTCCAGAGAAGGAGACTCCACTACCCCCCGGGCAGCTTGTTCCAGTCCTCTGTCAACCTCAAAGTGAAGAAGTTCTTCCTCATATTCAACTGAAACCTCTTATGTTTCAGTTTGTGCCCATTGCCCCTTGTCCTGTCGCTGAACATGTCTGAGAAGAGTCTGTCTCCATCTTCATGATGTCTGCCCTTGAGATATTTGTATATCTTGAGATATTTGAGGTATCTGCCTTCCCACAAAACAAAGGGAGTCTTGAAGATAGTATGGCCAGAAGTAAAGTTTACCATCATGAGAGAACATCCCTCCTGTCATCTGTCTAGCAGAGATGATTTCAGAAGAATCTACTGTTGACATTACAGAAAAAGACTCCTCAAAAAATTACAGTTGTAGACCTGACATATCATGTTTAATAACCAACAAATCAACTTACAAAATTTAAAAATGACCAGTTACTGGCTTTGGAATAAAGGTATACTGGGAAATTGATTTTGTAACTCATAATGCTTGCTGAAGGCAAGTAAAACTTCACCTTTTGAGAGACTGACTTCAAAGAAGTGCTCCATGTGAAACTGTCATCATCGTAGCTTACTATCATTTCCTGTTACGTGAAAGCTATGTTGTCAATTACTTTGCAAACTGAGAAGGTTCATTGCATAAGTATACACCTTGGGCTGAATTCTACTCTAGGAAGAGTTTTTGTCTAATACATTGACTCTAGGATGAAGATTTGTTGCACTAGTTATCAAATGTGTGTTATTCCCAAATGAGATAAAACCATTTTCTACTACACAGTTCCCTCCAAAGGGCGGGGGGTAAAATAAAGGAAAAAATAATCTAACTGGTACGTAACTTCACAGCATGAAACAACATCTACGTGAACAAACAGAATAACTCTTTATTCTAACCAGACAAAGAAGCAAAATAAAAGTGGAACCTTTAAAAGGAAAAAAACTCAGATTATCACCCCATCACAAATTCCAAGGCAAACTAGTGTAGGGGATACATTACTAAGTAAAATGCAAAAGCAGTGCTGCTTTGGAAAGCTCACAGCCCAAAGCGAGTATAGCACACATGAAGACTTACCTGCTTATAATTCTGCTAAAAGACAAGACAAATAATCACGCTAAGTATAGCTAATATTCTTGTAGAAGGTATACGCATATCAGGCAAATACAGTGTTAACATCTTATTGCTTGCATTAGAAGTGGCAGTTTAAAACCAAGATACGTAAGTACATCATGTTCTGTGCTTGTCCAACGACATTCACAATTTGAATAATAAGATACTACATTTCTACTGAAGAATCAGAACAACTCTTAACTGAATGCAACCTAATATGTAGAATAACACATATAAAATGAGTTTATCAGTGATAAAGGTGAAGACTGGCATGCTTGACTTTAGAAGCATAAAACTGCATGAAATGCTGTTTTGTCTTTGTTTTCACAGTATATTTATCTTATATCTATAACTTTTAATCTTTTGTTTCTGTATATTTGAAGTTCATTACAAATATTCAGAAGCTAAAATTTATACATAGATTACATATAGTCGGTCTTAGAATTTAATAATAATTAATTTAGCCATATTAAGTTGCACGATCATTCTGATTATATGTACCTGACAACCACATCAAGGGGGTTTAAAGAATTGATAGTATATTAAACTCTGTAGCATATTACTTCAAATAGTCCCCATATTTTAAGTTTTTTTCATTTGTATATTTGGCTAGTTTCTACTATTCCTTTTCTTACTTTCCACAAAAGAGAGGAATGTATTTAAACTCTAATATGAGCTAGAAACTCAGTTACAGTTTTCAAGGTGCACTACACAGAATAACATAAAATACCACAATTTTTCATGCACTGAACAGTACAAATAAGATTAGAACTGTTTGTTTCCAAATGCAAAATCCTGTGCTTGCACCGTGCTGATGAAAAAAAAAAATCAGTTTGAATGGAAGAGTTTATAATGCTCCAATTTGAAAGAAGGTCAAAAATGTAGCATGTTGGGAAAATAGAAGCACCAGAATATCCTGTATAAAAGCATAGTATAGTTACTATAGATTTAGTGGATATATCATCTGTATGTTACCCGGACAGAAAGTAACTATATGACGTGAAATAAAATATCTAAAAAGCAATCACTCTATAGTTTGGAATCACATTGATTTCAGATTAATCCTGAACACCGTTGTCTATATTTTTCCCTATCTGAAGGCAAGCAACAGTTTTTGTTCTTCTTTTCAATCTCAGATATTTACTGAAGGGTTTTTCCAATGAAAATTCTTTATTTTCTCTTGCAAGAGTGAACTCAGATGAGTTTTTCACCAACATCAACATAACATCTGAATGACTAGTTAGACCTTCATGAACTTGTGCCAGCTGTAGAGTACCTTTTGGCCATGTATAACTCCTAACTCAAGAGTTCTGTTCACCAGCACTGTTTGTATCAGTTTCTGCATGTAAGATAAAGCCTTAGTATAATACCCGGATGTTCTGGTCCATCCAGGCCCTGCTGAATGCTTTAATGCTCTGCTTCACATTTGAAATTTGCTCCAAATTCCCCATCCCCAACACTGGAATTATAGGGCAAAACCATGAAGGTTACTCAAACATCCTGTCAAAACACAATATGGAGGCATCCTGCACAAAAATATTATTGTGTTTATTTCAAGAAATAGGCATTTGCTAAACCAAATACAAGCAACGCAAGAGATCATTCAACAATTGCAGTGAACTCACTGACAATGAGGATTTTCTGTGCTGGTCAATCCCAACACATTCAGGATCAATTTAATAATTTTGCTTTTGTATTTTTAGAACATCATTTCCTTATATGTGTGCCTACTTTATCAAAATATTACGCATAATGTAGGTTTTCTATTTTCAGACTGTATCTATAAATGGCTATTTCATTTATGTTTCAAATAAATTCATACAGAACTCATATTAGGAGTGCTTTAGAGCTCAAACTGATTCAGAATTCTACAAAGTATAAACTTTCCTTTAAAACTAAATCTGAGGAGCTGTGTCAGCTGCCTTAAAAAGTAAAACAAAGACTCCAAGACTGCAAGCCACCCATCACAGAGCAATGCTTCTCTTTCAAAGTGTCTGACTACTTCCCATTAAACTTAAAGCTCAATTTGCATTTTGTAGAAACATCCACATATAACCATATAATATGATCAAACTCATAATCACTTCAAGTGCAGCAAGCAAAGAACAGTATTTTTATTCAGTGACAAGTGTCCCTCACCATTAACGAGCATTTATATTATCAACTAAAAAGCCACTGTTTCACTTACTGTGCCACGTCAGATACAGCTGGCAGCGGCAACTCTTCTGATATAAGGTCAATGTCATCAGTGAAGCTGTTGGCTCGTGACATTTCCTGGGTATTCCGTTCTAAACGTCTCTTCACTGCACAAATAAATCAAAGAAACAATAATACATTAGGGACACAACTATACAGTCTCTTTGCTTAAGATATTGTGCAGTAGATTAAATAAATGATTCTAATATGAGACATTGCTTTCTTTTTGTGTCAGAAAGAGTGAAGTTGATGCTTATAATGTATGCCATACAAAAATATATATGTGCATATACATATTTCAAATACACAGGAACCTCTTAGAAGAAAGGCTTGTCTTCTGAGGTCTCTCTCCCCAGAAGCAGAAATTCACCATATCCACAATTTCAACATGGGCATGAAAATAGACAGAAACAATCTGACTTTCATTTCCTCAGTTAATACTATTGATATGTATACCTTAATTTCTCCAAACCCCTTATTTAAAAATTGTATTGCCATTATTATATAAACAGCACTTTTATTTTAAGTATTGTATTTGGTCACTATATTCACCAGTGTTCAAAATTTCTCCCACAGAGCAGGGAAGAGCCTCAGCTCAGCGGGGTAACCATGATGGATACAAAGCTGTAGCTCAGCTTACGTTCCACGCATAAAAAAGCTACAAATTTCATTAAAGATTGGGAAGACATTTGATGGCCAATGAATGAAGCAGTTCCCTCAGAGACTGCAAAAAACAGAGAAGTGCAGCTAGCCCTGTAACTGATGAAAACAGATTAATTATGCTTTAAAAAGCTTGAGCCCCAATATTCATTTCCATCAAGTACAGGGCTGACTACTTCTACTATAAATGCAACGTATACATATACCTGCCTTTCTGAGTTCAGTTGCATCAATATTCATAAGCAATGTTTGCTTTAAGGTCCTTTCAATATCTTTTCCTCTATTTGTTTTGTTCAAAACCTATGAAGTACATCTAGCTTAAATTGCTGTGATCTGAAATAGCAAGTTTTTTCATGACTACTAGTGATCCTAACTGTTTCTAAGGAAACTCCTTATCTATTTTAGTTCTGATCATTCTTGAAAGCTTGGCACGTACAGTTACGAGCTGGCAGAGTTTAACCTGGAAAATGGATAGGATGATGCACATAAATTCATGGGAGGAAAAAAAAAAAAGTGTTTCACCACCCTCATTGTAAAGAACTTCTTCCTTATATCGAGTCTAAACCTACCCTGGTTTAGTTTAAAACCATTACCCCTTGTCTTGTCACTGCTGGCCCTACTAAAAAGATTGTCCCCATCTTTCCTATAGGCCCCCTTTAGGTACTGAAAGGCCGCAATCAGGTCTCC
>NW_009259318.1:2834722-2915169 GCF_000687185.1 Egretta garzetta | reverse complement strand
CTGTACTGATACTGGGGGTTACCCTGACCCAGGTGCAGGACCTTGCACTTGGCCTTGTTGAACCTCATGAGGTTCACACAGGCCCACCTCTCCAGCCTGTCCAGGTCTCTCTGGATGACATCCCGTCCTTCTGGTGTGTCAACCGCACCACTCAGCTTGGTGTCATCCGCAAACTTGCTGAGGGTGCACTCGATCTCGCTGTCTAAGTCATTGATGAAAACGTTAAACAGCACCGGTCCCAGTATGGACCCCTGAGGGACACCACTCGTCACTGGTCTCCATCCGGACATCGAGCCATTGATCACTACCCTCTGGACGTGACCATCCAGCCAGTTCCTTATCCACCGAACAGTCCACCCATCAAATCCATAGCTCTCCAATTTAGAGAGAAGGATGTTGTGGGGGACTGTGTCAAAGGCTTTGCAGAAGTCCAGATAGATGACGTCTGTTGGTTTTCCCTTGTCCACTGATGCTGTCACTCCATCATAGAAAGCCACTAGGTTCGTCAGGCAGGACTTGCCCTTGGTGAAGCCATGCTGGCTATCTCGAAGTGGTAAGAACGTATAATAAACACATCCAAATGTAACCCAGAGATATATTGGTAATGCTGCTTAGCTTTATCTAACCTTTGATTCCTTCTCTGCATTACACTAACTTCTGTCTTAGTAGTATGAGGAAAAAGTGAACTCCCAATTTACAACCGCAGTAGAAAATATGATTGCACATGGTTTCCATTACCATGGTCATCCTCAACTAGGCAATATCTACCAGTACCAAGATAAAGTAACAAGGAAAAATTTGCTCTGTTTTCTTCTCAGATAAAAGAGTTGAAAAAAAGAAAAAGCACATCTCTTTTATTGCAAATAATTCAAAATTACTGGTTTTATTGAGGTTTTTTTTCATATTCACCAAGAAAATCTCAAACACAAATTTAAAGATAATTCATACCCTTTCCACATGGTCCAGTTTACAAAAGTCTGCAGAGAATTTCAGTGGCTGCTTACGTTACATAGAAGAGAACCTGCAGTTGCTACTCCTAGGAATACAAACACCAATGAACTTGAATGAAAGGAGATATTTGGCAAATTAAACTGGGAAAACACAGGCACATGGATAGAAACAGACATCAAATTTGAGACAGTTTAACATAAAACAGTTCATGTCACAGGAATATTTACTTCTCAAATTGGTAAGTAATAGATTATGTGAAGACGATGCCAAGCACCTGGTGACAGGGGATTGCTCCCAGAGCAGATGGATAAAGATGACCGGGAAAGCTGCAGAGCTGCATGCAAAAGCGCAGGCCGGAGAAAGGCCAGATGGAACATAAGGGTAAACTAAACCAGTCTTCAACCAAAGCAGTAAAAAGATTAACGTGATGAGAACACTGATGAGGATAACATCTCCGCTATCAGATGAAAAGTAAGGGTGGGAGCTCTTCTGTTTGTCTGGGCATTTTGCTTCTTTGGTTGGTTCTTTTTAAAACAGAACACTACAAAAAACAAGCGTAAGAGACCAAAAGTAAATTCCTGTCTGTTCCTTCAGTGCCACTGTCTTTTAATCACTTTCACCCATTTCAATTATTCCTTTTCTTTCTTAGGACAAGGACTTCTATTAGTGCTAGAAAAGTTATCCTATATAGAATAACTCCTAAATGAAATAATCTGTGAGAGAAAAGTAACAAGATAGCATTTTGTGAGATGTGTTTTTATCGTTATTATATGCTTAGCAAGAACTTAATATGATCAGTAAGCTGGCAACAGAAACAGTAAATCTATAACTGGTTTCTTGCTAATATACACAGTTAAAGTAGAAATATACTCCCAATTTTACTATTTTTTTTTTTTACTGAATTAATTTGGAATGGGCACAGCATCAAAATTATTATGACACCTAGCCCCCTAAGTTACAATAAAACTTTTGTGTGTTAACAAAATTAAACGAAATATTAAAATAAAGAACTAATTTATTCTGTAAATTTAACTATGTTTAACAATAGAAAAAAAAGCAAGCTTGTCAGCTTATTTACAGAAAGATCAGCTGACTAGGTTTTTTTTTTTAAAGGTGCCTAAACCATATTTTCCAGTACAAGAGACATTCAGTAAAATTTCCTAAATTCCATATGCACTTGGAAAAAAAAAAATCTGCTCTGCATACTTCATTGACAGAACATTTAATTGCTTGATTAAACTATTTCCGTAGCAATTGTCACTTCAAAAGACTGTATGTGCAAATACGCACTATGGGTGACATAGCACTAAGAAAAAAAGGAAAATCTCTCCATTTTTGTTCATTCCCACTCTGAGACGCATCTAAGCCAAACCCTTCTGCTTTCTTTACAGTCAATGTAGAAAGGGAAAATGAGGCATCTCTGAAGAATGACAGTCAGTCCAATGTCAGACAATGGCATTATACTGATAACACACATATCTTGATTCCACGTGCAAGGTAGGTGGGATCAATACAGCCTAAAATTTGACGCTATCAGTTGACTGCTTACCAACTTTCAGATCAGAGGTTGTTGAAACACACTCTCTGTAACACCAGGTTCCACTAGTCAATGTAACAAATGTCTATGAAGTAAACATGTGATTTGTTTAACTTGATAAGTAAGGCTGCATCTTGACAGAAAATCCATGGGATGACTATGCTTCCTTTTTCTGTAGGAGGTACCTGTGATATCACAGCATTATTTCTTGTCTTCTTCCTTGTGACAGGAACTCGTATCACCTCACTGCCCAAAACACAGTACTTTTAAAGATCTACAGAGACGCAAACTGGTTTGGGACCCAGACTGAGACCTTTCCAAATCCTTACTTTGCTCAGGAAAAAAAGGAAACTTAATAGTTTATGAAAGCCAAGGTGCCTGTGTCTGTCAGCTGACCACCAGCTTGTCTTTAAAAACCTCTCTAACTTTGCTATTATTATTCATCTCAGCAGCCAAATGGCATTCAAGCTCATCTGAGCAGTCATGTTGGAAGAACATGTCAAAACATATCACTAGCATCAACTGAATACCTTCTTTATTGAGGTTATATTATGAGAGCTTTTCTTCATTACTATTTTGGAACTAAAGTGTCAGGAGTGTACTCAGTATTAGTCTAAATAATAGAGCTATTTTTATTTTAGTTTTTTGTAAAAATGTTAAAAATCTGAGCATCTGAAGATGGGATTTTAAATCTAAGAGCTGCAAGCGCCAAGTACAGTTAAAAAAGCCAAGCAACTTTATGTACCTAATTTTAGACATCTAAATTTATTGTCATTAGAGACATGGCTGATACTGCAATTCTTGTATGTTCTCCCCAAATTTGATTTTGCTCCCAGAAGACCTGCAGAATCAGAGCACAATGAATTAAACAGAAGTTTGCTAGCAGAACAGAAATAAAAGAACATCTGAAAAAGTGAATTGAGGAATAAGAATAAATTTGTATTCACTGCAAATGTATTGCTAAGTATATGCAAAAAGTGCCGCGCACTATTGCTGCTGTACTTAGTTACATGTTTGGCTGCAAGTGTTTTAGATAAACTTCAACATCTGGTTTCCTGTGTATTTGATTTGAAACAATCAGCACTCGAAATGCACTAATGCTGACTTTATTTGTTGTACATTCTTTTGTTTAGATAAGCCTGCAGGCCAAATTACGTACTGACTTGCACCCCGTGGAACCATAATCGCTCATTACATGTCAAATGGGACAGCACAGAGATGTAAGTGAATACCAACACATAATTCAAAAATCACAAAGGCATGTAGTACTGGAAAACATGCAGAGAGAAAACGATGAAACATACTTTTGAATGCATATGAAGATGCTATTATCTGCCCAACTGCCTGAACATCCTTGTAAGACCTAGCAAGCAAGAAGGATGCAACATATTCACAAAGAAAAAAAATTCTACAGCATCATGAATACAAGTCTACTTAAGGAAAAATACATTCAGCGCAAAAATCAACTTCTTTTCTTTAAGTGAAACATATTAGCTTAGAATATGTAGCTGAACATTTTGAGTGAAATAACTTGAAGAGTGAGCAAACATCCATATCACTGAACCTGTGTAATGTTTGGCATTAACTGACAAGCAGGTTTGTTGATAGATTCAGAAAAGTGGTCAGGGACCAATTGCACAAAGAGTCATAAGTACCTCCTCATACACAGATATGATCTGTCAGAATAGAATCAGAGATTAATGAAGCATAGTAGAGAAGCACGCGGTGTTGGTGCCACTCGCTATCTGCTCAGATAGCAAGCTATGATTCCTATTGTGGTCAGGTCATTCCCTTTCCAAAGCACTAAGTTAAGAAAGGATTTTCCTTGCCCAATTTAATCTGAGCAAATTAATTAATTTTTGATATCTATTGATTGTGCTGTGATAAAAACATTAATGATCTAGAAAAAACATGAAAACATGGATTCAGGTAACAAAGAAGAGCTACTAATCTACCTCTTAATACAACCAGAAATGTGAAAGTTATGTCCAGGATTGTTTTTCAGTTTTCCTCATGGGAATGGCCCACAACAGTAAGCTAGAGAAAGCTGTTTTCAATTCCTTGTCAGAATAGCAAGCTAAAATTTGTTCCAAAAAAATGACAGATATCTTTCTTTTTTTAAGCAGTGCTAAATACAGCTAGCTGTGAGCAAGCTGTAGTCACTCTGCATGTTGGACAATAATATGAATATTTACTACATCGCTAGGTATGTGGTCCAACTGCCTGGATGCTTCACTCTGGCTTCCTGCCTTTCACAAGAGAAAGGAAAGAGCATTTCGGGAGTATGTACAACGCCATCAGCCAGATAACTTCTTCCATGTATGTGCATAACATGTCCTTGGAGCCTCTACTTGTTACAACAAAATTTACCTCTATGAACTTTTGTCCTCGATCTTACTGAGCCAGACTAGACAACCCCAAAGACAAGGAAGCCAGAGAAACAGAAGGCCTATAACTGAACCCTAGAGGGGTTTCTCATTCTCAACCTGAATCATCCATAGAAATCTCCCATCTCTTAAGACACAGGGTCTACACATGTATACTTCAGGTAGCTATGTAGATATAGAAGTGAATACTGACATCTTTGTTTTACCATTTCTTCTCTCTTAGGCTCTGTTTCAGAAAAAAAGTAATGCCTTTTATTCTTATGAAAGCTATTTCTCCTAAACACACACACACAAAAGTAGGCTTCCCAACTCAGTCAAATGTATGTGGTTGACATGGATAGTAATAAGGGGTAAGGTCTGGCAAGGAGGTTGGAAAACACATTTTCGTGGTTGGCTGGGGAAGCGGAGCATTCAGAGAAACCCACAGAGCGAATTGCACAGATGATACAGCTCAGTTATTAAGTTGTGCCACAGGGCAGTAGCAGGAGGATTGTGACAGCAGAAAACATACAGTGACATCAGTAGGAAAATGAACATTTGTCCAAAGCAAAACACCTGCCTACCTATCTTTCTTACCTAAAGACTTCCCAGCCCTTGAGGTTATCCTTCTTCAAGTGAGGACAGCAGGTACCTCATCTCCTCAAACATCTCCTAGCAAAAAATCTGTCTTGGGACATATTTTAACATGTTCATGTTGCCAGCTCAACTTCATGATCAACAAGAAAATCCTATCTACCCTTCCTCTCCTGTTTCTTTTTCTTTGCAGGTTTACTAGCTTAATACTACGTAGTCTTGCATTAAACATTTCAATAACTGGGCAAATATACAGTCACAGCTTTCGGCAGAGTAGCTCCAATTCTGCTGCAGCAGTTTACGTTTGCCATTAACACTCAGTGGCTGAAACAGCACAGGATAAGTTGCTGACACGCACTGTCAGCAGTGAGCTACTTCTCCTATACATGTTAGGCCCAAATGCTGCCACAAACTAGTCCAGGAGGAATGTGAACCGGCCAGCTTTGAGAAAGCATCTAACAAGACAAGTTATATTCAAATGACATCAAGAAAACAGTGCTTCTTAATATTCTACAGCAAAGTATTTTGACTCATTTCAATTTTGAAAAACATCTCTTTCTCTTAACTGAAGCCTCACTCTGTTTCTTTTGCTTATCTGTGCTCACAGATATTTTGAGCATGTTTTCAGAGTTGGAGATACCATCTACAGATTGTGAATATGTTCAGAGATCAGCTCTCCATGACTAAATTCAAGTCACCAATACTAATGCATTTGACATTTTAAGGCTAGCAATACTTGACTGCTAGTTCTGTTACTCTGAAAAACAAAACATACAGTAAGAACAGTCAAGAAAAATAATACAAAAATAGCTTTGAAAGTGATCCTTCTCCACTGCTTTGTTTTTTTTGTTTTGAGGGTATTTTTTTAAAGGACAAGAAGAACTTGACCTTAAAATGAAACAATTAATAGCCAGGGAAATGTAATTTGGCAGCTTGTTAGCTCTTCAGGGAGAGCTCTTAACACATACAAACTCTTAGAATTACACATAGGGAATGCATCATGTAATATAAATATATAGAGTTACTTTCCATTATGGGATTCAGAACTGCCATTATAGTTAAAATGTTTATTTTAAAAAGGAAGTACAGTTTTAGTGTGGCTACTAAAGAAAATAAACCAGTCTGAAAATGTTTTTATTTTTCATGACTGTTAATGGTCAAAGCATACAAGTTGCAATGACAGTAAAATTAGAAACGTCATCTGAATTGTTGTCAATGTTTTGACTCACAAGGACACAAAACCCAATTATCGTCATTATAGTGAAATATGCCACAATTATTTGCTGGTATAATGCAGTTCTTTGCATCACGCAACTGAATCCTTGTAGAACAATTTCCCATTGACTAGCAGTTAATCGTGAAGTCAAGACATACAACAATATTACCAATCCAGTTATTCTGTACTGACTGGAAAAAATGCTGTAAATTAAAGTAAATCTTAATATCAGAAGAAGTAATTGCCATATTTGTCCTAAAACTCAAATCAAGTTCAGCAAAATAACCTGTAGGCAACTTGTAAGGCATGGGTTTGGGGGGGAAGTTCCTCCAATAGAAAAATACAGTCAGTGCTCAGGATGAGGAAGTAGCTGTACAAGAGCATCAATGGAAGGGGAGAGGGGAGGGAAATGAGGAATGAGGTGTTAATTTCTCCCTTCTGGTCTTGAAAGCAAATCTCCAAAAGCCTTGTGTAGCTTGACTGTAGTCAGTAGCCTTTGTGATGCCAAGAGTCCAAATGGCAGTGAAAATCTTGGGTCTTAATGCTTTAGAATGGAGGTAATCTTCACATTATCTTCTAGAAAGAAGTAATTTGCCTCTTGGGCTATGACTTTGCTATTTCCAGAGTCTGTAATACTTTCCTCTAAAGATTTAGTGGAAAAAAAATCATTTTGCTTATCCCACATTTCTAGAGTTTTGACGTGGTGCTTCACTAGTGTTGCATTTTTCCCCTGTGGCAATATTAACAGTGTTTGAGGCCAGTGTATGAATTTTCCATTCACTGGGCAAGTGCATGTTCAGATCTGTATTAGAATCAGTGTAAACAAATTTTGATATATTCTCAACTCCAGGTGAATGAATTTACTGAATAAGAAAATCCCTCAAGAATTCTTGGATACCACCTCAGACTTGGAAATTCCCTCAGCTGCAGACCACAGGAAGTTCTCTGTGAAGCTAGCACTGTATATTTGTCCTGTCCTTATGCATCTGCTTTTCCACCTCTGTTGGAGGCAAGGCAGTGCATAATGCAGTTCTTTGTCCTGATCTGTTGTTATCTGGTATTAGGAAAATCCAGCTGTTTTGCCTGTTTCAGCAGTTATTCAAAAGAACAAACCATTCCAGGATGGTATGTATAGGTTTACATTTGAATGACCGTGGAACCGTGCTACCCCTCCACTTAACTTACCAAAAATATATATAGTGAATCATCCATTTTGTCCACACTTGATGGATGAAGTAAAATGGTTATCACTTCAAACCATTGAAGAATGTATACTTGAGAAGTCTTAAATATGCTTGATGTTGTCTGTGTATCTGCTGTTTGCCCAAGGCAAAGGTAGGGGCAGATTACCTTTTCTATTCTAATCTAGTCTTTGAATGAAATCGAAATGGGTTTGGAGCAAAGTGCCTTTACTTGTCTTCAAAACCCAGCCTCCCTATGGCAATGAGCTAGTAGTCATGCTCAGAATACAGACGTGAGTCAGGTGTGCTCTTGGCTCTATCCACTAAACACAGGCATAGTAATACAGTGCTTTCCTCAAAGGTCCTTCTTAGCACTTAGGCAACAGCAAAGGCTTGTGAAATCTACTGTGAGGAAAATCACGCTGAAGTGATTCAGGGAGAACCCTTTGAGGTAATGATGAAACTGTCAAGTATTTGACATTCTTTCAAAAAGAAACAGTATTCCTTAGCTGTCTAAAATGTCTAACAAAACAGGGTTTCTGATGAAAACGTTAGCCAGGACTGATTTCCGCCCCCCACCCCCCACCCAAGAGAAGTTCAGTCTTGAGCAATCTCTTTCTTATTTAACCTAAAAATGTATTTGCTGGTTTCCTTAAAAAAAAACAAATTAACAATTTTTTGTGTTTCTTTGCTAGCTAAAAAAATTTACCCAAGGGCTCTAACAAAGTTATTCTAGAGACACTTTTATTCCAGTTATCTTATGATCCTAGCATGTATTAGAAGACAGAATGGAAGTTGGGAATCAATGTTTGGATTCTTAAACTGAGTTAGGACACTGAGTGGTATATGAATCTTTCATGCCACAGAAAACCAAAGGGAATATTCTGCAAGAATAGTCTGTAGTTTGCCTACCAACAAATAGCAGAACTTCTTTGGTCAGTCAGTGGCACGAAGAAGATTGTCCTAACCACACTTGCAGTTGCTGTCCTCTTGACAATGTGTCTAAAACCATTAGTGATTTAGTGATGTTTAGAAAACAAATTGTACTTGCATTCTTTTTTTTTTTTTTTGTCAAAAGAAAAATATTTATTTGGAAAGACAGCAGCATGGACATTTTTTCTCCCTGCTGCCTCTGTTAGGGTTCAACATCTGTAGCTGTGTGTATGTATAAAAATGTTGACTTTGATAAATAATGAGATTAATGGCAGTAAGACTGATAATTGTGTCGTATCACTTTCACACATGGTAAACGTGAATTTATGTCTCGGTCTTCAGTAATGTGGTGAAGATCAATAATTTAAGGAAGCACAGATGGAACCAAAGCCTTGTGATGGAACTGATAGGGCAAGAAAATGCATATCTGTTGTGATTTGTATAATATCAACTTTCTCTGAGCATGCTGATCCCAGTCAAGTTACTCCTCAAATTCAGCATTCATCCAGATTTCTCTTTGGGATTGGCAGAATCTACAGCCAATTCATAATGTACTCACTGTTTTTTTAGCAATCTCTGCACTAGCAGTGATCTCGCGGTTCTCTGCTTCTCAGGGCTTCCTGGCCTATCTTAGAGGAACACTCTGCTCCAGGGAGATGTGTTTTATGGGGAGAGTGGTTCAGTCAAACTGAGAAATGCAAGGTGTGCTTAAGAATGAGCTTTTTCACCCTCTTGCATGCAGGCCCTTTGGAGGAGGGAAGGGTGAGACATATGGTAGAGCTGTATGTCTCGTTATATCTGTCAGTTCTTCTCGCTGTCACCACGATTTTTCAAGCAAAATCATGGCTTGCTGCCAGAGGAGAATCAAGGTCACCCTAAGCCTGAAGAACTACAGGACACATTCAAACATGTTTCCACCATGTCATCAGCAAAGAAAGACTTTGGCCTCTGACGGAGGGCATGTGTCAACTTAGAGTTGTATCTCAGCTATGAATATCATTGCTCCTTTGTTGTGTACAATTTTTGGTTGCTATTGGGAGTATAGAATACTAACTATGCTGGGTCTTCCAAAGCTAATAATTTGAGTCTCAAAAAATTGGATTAAAGTCATGTTTTAGTTGTAGCAGCAAAAGCTCAGTAGCTTCTTTGTAATTAAAATAAATTTAAGTGGAACCTAAAATACTCTAAATATTTCCTAATGGAAGTTAGGAAGTAAGCAATATGAGAAAGTGGGAATGTAGCCTTAATAATGAATGCATATACTGATTGAGCTCTGAAGCACATGGTTGAAGACCTTGTGAATTAAACTTTAAATAAAATGCAATCAGTTGGTTTGCAGCATTTATTGGAACACAACTTCTGAGGGGGGGTTGTGCTTATGTTTCAAATTCTATAATCTGAAGATGTGTATTTCAAATTTTTTGTAGTATTTGGTATACATAACAATGTCTATTTTTAATTCCTTTTTAATAGTTATAATTTAGATTTCTAGTCAAATTACTGCCCTACCTAAAAATCTTTGCATTCGGTATTTAGCAAACAAGTATTCTGAGCAAATATATTTGAAATAGGAAGGGAACACTCCCGTAAAATGTTGATTGTTTTCACCTGGAATGTACAACATAGTAACAGCTGGAGCTTTAGGTAGGAATAGTTTTGATTTAGTGCAGTCAACAGCTACAGGTTATTTTGCTTTAGTGCTTTATAAACGCTTTAGTGTTCTCTTATCCAGATTTGGATATAGACTTTTTTCAATCTGAGAACAGATTTAAATTTGGTTGAAGTCACAAGCGAACGGAAGATCTTGTTGCTTGGTTTAAAGTACTGACCATTTCCAGCTTTGCAAAGGGTATTATTATGATGTTTGCTAGCATGGCACAGAAGCACTGCCTTGACAAGGATCTGCTTCTCTTATGCCCAGATCTAACCATCACTCATCTGCTATTACAAGGGATTCACAGCTGAAACCTTAGCTTTCTCCTGTTCCACTCAAAAGTCCTTGTGGATTGGCAGTCAGCACAACATACTTTGTTACTTGCAGTTTAACAGGTTAAATGAAAGCTGGCAGCATGGAGACACTTCAGCAGCATTATTTACCCGAAAGTCACTGTTCATTTTCAAGAACAACTGCTTAGATGAGATGACTGAAATTGAAGAGAATCTTTCTACAACAATTCCTTGATTTTTCATAGCTAAGACCTCAATTCCTTTGGAGAAAGTCTTATGGAAAAAAGTCACATTTCAGCTTTTGAGATGGAACACATCTACACTACACCAGGGAGGATGTGCAAAGCGAAGAACTCTCTTATCTCCCTGCAGCATAGTTCCTTCAGACAGTTGGCAGAGAAGCTAACAAGGTAAACATTGGAAAAATCTTTCAGGCAATTCTATCTCATATGGAGAAGAATTGCATGACCCAGTTGCAGCAGCATCTAAATGAAGGGAGGGAGATAGAAGACTGTCGATGTGCGATTCCATCCTGTGAAGTAGGAACACACTAAGGTCCATTTGATGCTGGGGAAGAGAGATAAAGGTGAAGGAGGTAAAAGAGGAAAGCATCAGAGGTCTCATTAATAAGCTTTATTCTGAATGAAATGTTTTAAATAGCAAACTTGTTCAAAATAATGTGTTTTTAGAAATTGCTACTGATGCAGACTTTATGGACCCCAACCTAAACTGCCTTGCTCTCCATTTGCAAGAGAAGTTCAGGAAGTATTTTCCCCTCAGACTGTTTCCACTACAGCTAGTCCATGTCAGAGTTTGGCATATACTAATGCATTTATTTATCCAGAAAAGAACCTGTTTACCCCTTTAAAAAGGAGACTTAAACAGTCTGTAGATGTAAATTGAGGATCTTTACCATGCAAATTAATTCCCCATAAAAACCATCATTATCTTACCCAATTAGATCTCTATCAGCTAAAACTGATGTCATTCATATGACATATAAATGGGCCTACTGTTTTATGAATGTAATTTTACCTTATTAGAAACAGTGCAACCACAGAACTTCCAGAGATACAATTTCTCCAGCAAAAGGAAGAATCCTATTTAACACCAATCTTTTATTAAGACAAGCTTGCATGTACTTTTGCATATACTTTCTGCTCATCGAGCCACCTAAGTTCATCCCTGTAAGCCTTAATCTGCTGGCCCCCCATGTACACCAAAATCTAGTGTACACTCTTTTTTACAAGGTTACAGAGACAGCAGCCAATCTGAGCCCTTCAAATAAACAGCAATCGAAACTCATGGACTTCTATCCAGGGTTGCCAGCACACATTTGCTTCATGATGGCTCACTCAGCACAAACTAATCTAGGATAGATTCAGGTCAGCCTGACCGGAGATGGGTCTTAATAGAGTTAGTACAACTAGGTCTAGAGCATCCCATTGCCATGGTCTGATCCACCCCATTAAAAACAGAATGAAAAAGCCACTAGCAACAAATACTAGTATTATGCTGCTTAAGGTTTTTTGGAAACTGGAATCAAGTTCTGAGAACTCAGTGTAATATAATACTTAAAGGAACTTATATGGATCCAAAAGGGTCAGAATACAGTTGCAGCCTACATACCCATGAAGCAGATTCAGGACCAGTTTGTGTGCAAGCCGGAATTCCTGGAATTAGTTATCAGAATTGTATTACAGATGCTCTCCCCATAATTCACCTTATTTAAAGATGAAAAAAATGTTCTTCTCCTTTTACAGAGGAGTTTCTAATTCCATGTCAGCTACATACAATTCTCTTGTTGGGGAGACCACATGCTACAGACTATATCAAGAATGAAGAGGAAATCCAGGAGGTTTTTTCCTTGATGATGAATTACCACTGCTAGAAGATGCCTAATACAAAAATAATGCATTATTAAAAAACCCACAATTTAAAAAGCCATCAGTGTTGCTTTATACTTCTAAGCTGGGTACGTTTCTGCTGCACTAGGTAGCACTGATCACATAGAATCATAGAATCATTTAGGTTGGAAAAGACCTTTAAGATCATCAAATCCAACCATCAACCTAACACTGCCAAGTCCACCACTAAACCACATTCCTAAGCACCTTGCCTACCCGTCTTTTAAATATCTCCAGGGATGGGGACTCGACCACCTCCCTGGGCAGCCCATTCCAGTGCCTGACAACCCTTTCTGTGAAGACATTTTTCCTAATGGCTAACCTAAACCTGCCCTGGCACAACTTCAAACCATTCCCCCTCATCCTATCACTTGTTACTTGGGAAAAGAGGCTGACCTTGCTACAGCCTCCTGTCAGGCAGTTGTAGAGAGCAATAAGGTCTCCCCTCAGCCTCCTCTTCTCCAGACTAAGCAACCCCAGTTCCCTCAGCCACTCCTCATAAGACTGGTGCTCCAGACACCTCACCAGCTTTGTGGCTCTCCTCTGGACATGTTCCAGCAACACAACATCTTTCTTGTAGTGAGGGGCCCAAAACTGAACACAGTATTCGAGGTGCAGCCTCATTTTCCACCAGGCAGCTTTCCAGCCACTCTTCCCCAAGCCTGTAGCATTGCAAGGGATTGTTGTGACCAAAGTGTAGGACCCAGCACTTGGCCTTGTTGAACCTCATACAGTTGGCCTTGGCCCATTGATCCAGCCTGTCCAGGTCCCTTTGCAGAGCCCTCCTCCCCTCAGGCAGATCAACACTCCCATCTAGTTTGGTGTCATATGAAAACTTACTGAGGGTACACTCAAACCCCTTGTCCACATAATTGATAAAGATATTAAACAAGACCACCCCTAGAACTGAGCTCTGGGGGACACCACTCATGACTGGCTGCCAACTGGATTCAACTCCATTCACCATGACTCTCTGGGCTCAGCCATCCAGCCAGTTTTTTACCCAGCGAAGAGTACACCCGTCTAGGTTATGAACCACAAGCTTCTCTAGAAGAATGCTGTGGGAAACTGTGTCGATGGCTTTGCTGAAGTCCAGGTATACAACATCCACAGCTTTTCCCTCATCTACCAGGTGGGTCACCTGGTCATAGAAGGAAATCAGGTTGGTCAGGCAGGACCTGCCTTTCATGAACCCATGCTGACTGGGCCTGATCCCCTGATTGTCCTGCACATGCCTGGTGAGCACACTCAAGATGAACTGGTCCATAATCTTCCCCAGTATCAAGGTCAGGCTGACAGGTCTGTAGTTCCCCAGATCCTCCTTCCGGCCCTTCTTGAAGATAGTCATCACATTTGCCAACCTCCAGTCATCTAGGACCTCCCCTGTTAACCAGGACTGCTGATCAATAATGGAAAGTGGCTTGGCAAGCTCCTCTGCCAGCTCCTTCAGCACTCTCGGGTGGATCCCATCCAGCCCCATAGACTTGTGGATGCCCAGGTGGCACAGCAGGTCAAAAACTGCTTCTTCCTGGATTATGTGGGGTTTATTCCACTCACCGTCCCCGTCTGACAGCTCGGGGGGCCAAGTACCCTGGGGATAACTCACTGGGCCATTAAAGACTGAGGCAAAGAAGGGGCTAAGTATCTCAGCCTTTTCCTCATCCTTAGTGGCAATGTTCCCCCATGCATCCATTAGAGGATGGAGGTTCTCCCTGGCTCTCTTTTTGCTGTTAATAAGAAAAGCTTCTACAAATACATTATCTCTTACAACAGTGGCCAGGTATTTTTTCATAATACAAGACAGAAGGGTGCCATATAGGAGTCTTAGCCACATTAGCATGTAAGGAAAAGCAAGAGACATCCCTAATAGCAGGCACAAAGCAGAGAGGAAGGGAGGAAGGGATGTCCAAAGTAATTCATCACCCTTCTCCCCCACCTCTGTGGGCCTTACCCCAGAGGAACTCCCACAGAAATTATTGCCAAGTCAGCTGGGATATTCACTGCAAATTCCTCTGCAGGAGAACACTAAGAAGGAAGAGCTTTTCCCAGAGATACATTTACTCACTTATGGTTTCCAAAGAGGTTAATTTAAATCTAAGTGTTCTCCTGCAAGTGAACAGGATTTATATTGAAAAAGAGTATGTATTCCAGTTTTGGCAACTTCCCTTGTTAAGAAGGAATGTATCATCCACACAGAACATTGCTTAAATGCATCAGTTATTTTTCCATGTATCTCCCACTGAGTAGCTTTTTAACTATGGTTAGCATTCTGTTCAGTGATTCCTTTAGTTTTATTTAACAGAAAAGTCAGCTGTAAAGCAGATATTAATGGCTCGCTGTAACAGTCCAACACCCTAATTCTGCAAAAAAGACTAAGAATTCTAAACAAAACCCCCTCATAGATCATAGGCAGAAGCTTTTTACATCCTCAAAGTTTGCTCACAATTCAACATTGCATTATATCAAAAAGTAAACAAGGTCAGATTGTTTCATCAGTTGTAGTCAAGCAATGCTAAAGAGTTCAGATTTTGGCCCAATTTTAATCAATACAAATAAGCAGTCTTATTCACTTAGAAATTTATTAACTATGATCAATATATTTCATAAAACAGCTGCACAAAATCAATGAACAACATAACCTATACAGAACATTGCAAATGTTTGCTCATTAGGAAATTACTGTTGCTTCCTCTTTACTTTCCAAAAGATAACAATATTGCAAAAGATTGTTTAGCCAAGTATTCCAATGCTAAAGGTACACAGCAGATTACTGGACACTCCAAATTGAAGGGGAATCAGTTCCAGATGTTTCCCACTGATTAAATTCAGCCCAAGCAAGGTTAAGTAAATGACAAGCAGCTGCTTTTATTTTTTTGCAACAGTCATGAAAAATACTCTTAGAGCTCTGACTACCTCTAACTAGCAGACGCATGGCGCATCTCCCATTTTCCTGGGTTTTCATGATTAACAGAGACTGTAGACAGTCTTAAGAGCAACTAATTCTTTTCACTTCCAGTCTGTCAGAATCCTATGTAGATCAGAATTAGCAGGAAGAAGCTCAACAATAAAAAAATTACCTCTCTTTGAAATGCCTCAATTATGTACACCCCTAAGACACAGCCACTCTCACTGCATATACTACTTTCTACTAGAGTAAGTAGAAGTAAAACAGGAAAATGTTAACATTAGACCAGATCATGGCTCAGTGCAATACAGATACCCTAATGACCCATCACTCCATTTCAAACAGGACAGCAAATGCATCGCTTTCAGGTTCTCAGACATAACGCTCATGGAACAGCAGAAAGATCTTAGCCAGCAATAGATGTAGCAGCTATAAATTAAAAATTATTCAAGTGTGATGATTCACAATATAATAGCAGACAAGACCACTTTTAACGTGGGGATTGCCTAGCTATGTCTAGCTAGCCCTCCAAAGAGTTCTTGAGACATTACTTGTAAAAAACCAAAGATCATTGACTGGAACATGTCAGTTATTACCACGTACAGAGGTTGAAACAAAGCTTGATTTCTTAGATTTATCTCCTTCAATTTATACTCAGAGATGTTCTTTAACACCTGGTAGGATTAAACTGACAGAAAGATGTACAAGTCCCTTATGCACATATCTTTCAGCAAGCTGACAGGCTAGATTTCACATCACAGCACTTATTCTGGGTGGTGCATGGAAGAATTTCCAAAGCACGGAAGTAAAAATCAAAGATTCCCATGGATTTGTGGTTGGGACAATCTGGAAAGGGCACCATGCATCCCTTTATAGGAAAATTATTTTCCAAGCAACATTTATGACCCTGAAAACAGCATGCTATGTAAAGAGACATATCAAGCAAACTGAAATTGTTTAGAATGTGGCTAACACCTGGGTATCTAAACAGGGAGCAAAACCAAAAAAGAGAACACTTAATTTTTTCTTCTCCATTTTTAAAGTAATGGTCAGTGTCATACATTATATATACACACACACACACATCCCCATACCCCCCAAAAAAACAGAGTTTATTTTACTGCTAATTCTGGAATCTTTTCAGCATTCCCAGCTGACATACAAGGTAAAATACATGAAATACATACTTTTCAAGCCATATTAACTCACATATTCAAAATTAACAGTATATTTAAAGAAGTAGTAAAAGTATATTTGCTACTCAGCCACTTAAGTAGAACCAGTTAAAAAGTCACAATATTTTATATATATTTTTTTTTAAATATGATGCCCTAGTGTCCCACAATAATGTTTTGTCATTCCCATCAGAAAGAACAAACTTTCATAGCTAAAAACTAGCTTTACATTCTGGATTAAAATCAGACCTTTTCCCCACAGAGCATTTACTCCATTTTCTGCAAAAATCAGCTTCTCTTCTTGCAAAAGCTAACATTCCCGGTTACCACTCCTCCTTGTTTATGCTAACAATAAATACATGTGTAGGCCTATGTTTAATCCTTCATTGACTAATAGCATTCTTCACTTCTGTAATGCTGTGTCAGTCTAAAAACACTTCATAAACAATTAAGACCCACAATATCTCTGTGACAGAGACAAGACTTACATTCATTTAACAGATGACGCAACTAAAGCACAGTGAGTTAATTGTCTGCCCAAGGTCACATAGCAAATCAGTAACAGAGCTAGGAATGGAATCCAGGAATACCGACTCATGCAACGCTCCCTCCCCAACAGGAGACGAGCCTTTTACATACAGCCTCAACACCAAAACGGGGCTTCCATTGCAGTCTAACAGCCCACTACTACACACTGGAGCTTTGTCCTCGTCTTCCATTCTCATTTTAACAGTCTCTAGCTGCCTCTGCTGCTTTTGTGGGAAAGTTTGAGGCAAAAGCATGCAACCCTTGGCTTTTTACAAAACCAGCCCCCCACACACACAGACAAAGGAGGAAATGCAAAAAGTTGCCCTGATTTCCCATTTATAAGATGAAGCACCTGCTTCTCACCTTCAGTGAGAAGATTCTGAGGTGTCTCAAAAAGGTCTTCACTTCCATACAGTCACTAGTGAACTGCAACAGAAAACCTCACAGTCTACAGTACTACAGTTGCTCTGTAGGTCACCAGGGGGCTAAGTGCTGGTTGGGTTTTTCACACACACACACTCCCCCCCCTTTCCCTTTTCTCACCCACTGGACCACATGGAGATGTACATTGCATTTTGAAATTAGATTACTGTTTGAAGTTTGGTCTTCGGCATGTCAGACCACATACTCTGTATTCTGGGCTGCACTGGAATGAGACTGTTGCTACCTCACTGAAACACTTAACAAAAAAATTAGATTCTAAAGTAGCAGTGGTGATAAAAGTCTAAATTGCGTAGCACATACTTATCTGTGCTTTTAAATTTAAGTTTCATAGACTGTTTCCCCAGGCAGCCTCCATTTATATATTAGTTTCCCATTTTCTGATGCACAATCCACATTATAATTTTTATTAAGTTACTTGACTAATTAGAACAGAGTTAGAAAATCATGGTCTTCATCAGATTTCAAGCCCTCCATAAAAAGGGAAACCCTAAATCCCAAACTGTTTTTCCCTGCCCGCCCCTCTCCAAAGGTTGCCCTCACTTCCCCAAAGTAATTTGAATCATATGACCTTGAGAAGGGCAGGTGCTGCAGTGCTGTACTGGAAAAGGGTCTGCCTATAAGGGCTCATTTGAGCGCAACGCATCCCCCAGTGCTCTGCAGCAAGGGGGGTTATCTTTGCCACCCTATGGCATCGTGTACCATAAACAGCTGGTTAATAGACCAGAGATCAGGTCAAGCAGCTGCCTTTGTACTTGATTTCAAAAGTGTGGAGATCATTGCAGTGAATTAGCAAGATACAGGATTAGTGGGGGAAGATGAGACAGGAGCCAATTGCATGAGCATCACTGCCTCTCGGTGGGAGGCTCACAGGCTGCCTTCCAAAGCGCTCTCAGCCACTTTGAGTTGACACCAACTGCAGACTGAATAATAATTTCACTCTAGTCCATGGTCTGACCACAAATAAGCCTGGTGCTTATTTGATAGCACCAGGCTCAGAAGCCTCTCTAAACACATTTCTCAGGTAAACAGTGAACCACTGGTAAATGTTTCGTTAATGAACATATTCCAACAAGTTTTCATCCCTCTTACAGTAGCCTAAGCTAATTTTCTAGGCCATAATCCAGATCCTGTGTTTCTGCATATATAAGGATAAAACAGGAAAGCATGGTTAAAATCAGTATGTAAACTGTCTTCTGCCTCTCTCCCACCTAACAACACACATTGCCACATCACAGAAAAATACCCCAGATTATCTGATGTGATTGCTCTTGATCCATTCATGTTCACTGTTACTTATTTCCTTCTTACTGGTTTGGGTTTGGTTTTGGGGTTTTTTTTGGGGGGGGGATGTGGGGGGGTGGGTTGAATCTGAGGACTTTGTGTTCTGCACCCACCCCACCAGCCTCCTATCAGTTCTGCTAGTGGCACTCAGGTTAGTTCTGATCACTCCCTTACTCCTCAGCTATTTACTTTGCAAGTCCAGGTAACTAAAACCAACCTGACTTCAATGTATCTTCCCCAATCCTTTTTCTTCTGTTCTGGCTCAATTTGCCCCTCACTTAATTATTAGCCAAATAATAGCAAGTGACACAATTTCAGTGTCAATTTTAACAAATAAAGTATTAATTTTCAGTGAAAAGAAAAAAAGCACTAGCTATTTCCCCGACATCATTACAGTCTTTACACTTTAATAATTAGGTCAAACTTCCATTCGTCACAGATTTTCCTGTCAAGTTTAGGTCATTAAAAAAGCTCACAATGTACCCAGATTGTTCCTATCTTTCTCACATTTTGGAAGAGTGACAGCTTGGTATATTTATGTGAATACACCAAGGAGCTCCCTTGTCACCTGAATTCCTCTGTGTTGTCCTGTGTTAGCACTGCTAGTAACAGGGCCTAAGCTTTGTACAGAGTTTGTGAGACCTAAGGAACAAGGCTTCTCAGGCCTGCTCCGTCCAGACTTTTTCCTGGCCAAAGTGATTTTAGCTGTGACAGCAATTTCTCTAATTGACCAGGTGTCTATATCTAACTTGTTGTACTTTTGTTTATCTTTGTGTTGTACAACCACAGTTTCATATCTACAGCAGTAACAGCAGTTATTCTAGCAGAATGAGATATTTACAACTAAATAATGACATAGTTTAGAGAAATACAGGCTGGGTAGAATATCAGAGGCCTTGAGAAGTGGAAACACAGGATGCAGTGTATAGGAGTACAGGCATGAGATAAGAGATGGGGCGCAGGCTTGGCACTGGAGACCCGACAGCTATAAACAATTCTCTAATGGTCAGTTAAAGAAAAATGCAGTCCTGGAACAGGACAAAATCGGTTTTAAGGGTAACAGAACAAATAAATACTATCTCATATAAAGAGGAACATATACAGCAAGTTCAGATGAAACCTGGAGCTGCACACCAATAAAGAAATATGTAAAAGTGTTAGGAAACATTCATAAATGACCCCAAACGGATCCCAGGAGAGGAAGAAGAAACTATCACCACAAACACCATATTCCTGTGAAGGACACCAGATTTCAACAACTTATTGTACCACTTCCCCTTCTTTCTCCAAGAGAAAAAAATGCCAGGAAAATAGATAGAAATTAAGTAGTATGTGTTACAGTTTTAACTGTATTTTTACTATAATTGCAACTTTTTAAATATGCAAAAAGCATACTGCATTTGATTGGGTTTTGTAACAATTATATCTGGACTAATAGCAATTAGATCTTAAGATCTCAGTTGTACTAGCGCTAAATTCTAGTTTTACTTTCATAATGCTTATAAAGAAGACTTTGAGCATAACGCTTCTTAGTCTTGCTTCCTACTGTACCTTACCTATTAACTCTGAGTTTCCATTCTTGAAGGCCAATAACAATTTCCTTTCTCTCTTCTTCCCAAGGCTGGCTAAATCTATAATTTTACAGTTACTCTCCAACACACCTTTCATATTTTTAATCAAATTTCTAGCAGTACAACTCAAATGTAGAACAGTCTCTCCTCTACTTCCACTCCCCGCCTTCTGTACTGAGGCTACCGAAGGCCTAGCTTTTCTAATGCATTTCACCAGACACAGATGCCAGGAAAACTCCACAAGGTCCTGTACTGCGAGAAGGTTCTTCTGGTTGCTCAAACATAGCAAAAGAGAAACTTTTTTTTACAGTCAACAGTTGAATTCTCCCTTTACACCCCTATGACAGGGTCTTGGCTTTTCTTCTTTCCTTCTCTCGCCTAGAGACTTACACAGCAAGACTATCATGATGTATATTCTGGATCCAAAAGCAAAAATTATCAGGGCCACATCAGTACTGTGAAATAGCTTACCAAAAACTATACAATTTATTAGGTCAACTTAATCTCAGTTTAAAAAGCTGCCTTTGTTTTATTGTTAGACAGCACGTTGACTCAAATACAATTTATTTGCTTCCCTGATTTTCTACATTTTAAAGGTTTTAACAGTTATCTGAAATATTAATTTTTGGCAACAAAACTTGCTATTCTGGGGTATGACCTCCCTTGCAACTCATAATTGTTTTTTTTCCCACTGCTGTGCTGCTAGTGCCTTTTTTTTTTCCCCAGTTCCAATAGTCAACTTTACCATAAACACCACTGCCACTAGTCTATGGTGGCTAGTCATTCACCATGTGCTTATCCTAAGCCAGTGTCATCATAAAGTTTCCTTACCACACAGAGAAATTTTCTTTTGCTACTGAACAGTGAAACTCAGTCTTGCATCACAGCTGAAGTTAGTTGGATCATTTTCAACTAAATGCAGTTTCATGTAAATGTACTGTCTTTGATGAAGCAAAAATGTTTTCTGGATAAAAGAGTCTAAACGCAGTTTTACTGATATTACTAATCAGAAAAACTTTGAGGGAGCTGCAAATACATTCTCTCACTAGGCACTCCCATGGTCTCTGGTACAAAGTCGCTGCTCAAGTCCAGTGTGACCGATGATCTAAAGTCTGGTCCTAAATCAGGCAGAACTGGGAGTTGAGTAAATGCAGAACAAAAATAAATTTTTAAACCTCAAAAGCTGCCAGATTTAATCAGAAGTAAGAGTGAGTTTGGCAGACGCAGCTGTTCTCTTCCTCTCAGCCTCTATCTGCTCTTACACCGTTCTCAACCCCCAGTTCTACCATCCACTTTGGTCATGCAAGATAAACCACAACATTCACTCAAAGTAATCACGCAGGACAGCCAGAGCTGAAACAAAGACTGAAAACTTTCTGGCAGAGGCATACAGGTATGTTTCCATAATTTCTACTCACAGAAAAGTACCATCAGTACCTACAAGTCCTGAACTGACTGACAAATTTAGAAGTTAAACAGCCTGGTGCTGAATATAGATTCTCACTGCAAAACCAACAGCATCTGCTAAACTCACCTTCTTAAGAGCATTACATTTTTCAGAAGCATGGTATCTGGATACTTTCTCTTGCTAATTTGGAGATATCTTTATATTTATGCTTTTCCGACTTACTGACAGTTATGCAGGCCCTCAAAAGCTTTGGTGTGTGCTTTATTCTATACATCTTAGCCACATATTTTTTCTCACCTTTCACTCAGCTTGTCAGCACTGGAATCTATGAATTCACTTCACTCAAAATACTTGCTTCTTTATATGTACTTCAGATTGTAATCCATCTATACCACTAAGGGAAAGCAGTCCGTTTTCCCCCCAGTGGAAATGCAACTAGCTTCCAGGAACAACCAGCCCATTACTAGATAGGTGAATTCTGGAATATCAGTATCCAAGCTAGTATTACAGACAGAATAAATCAACATTAACACTATTACACACTTTATGTGAGAGTGTTTGCGAAGGTATTCTAGGGGTCATTGAAGATTACAGTTCTCTCCCCCTCCTGGTGACAAGTTACTCTTGTGCAGTTTTGCTTTAAATATGGGGGAGAATATGTCAGCATGCAAGAAACTCCAAAAAGCAAACAAAAGCACAGTGATAAATAGGGAATTTTGTTTTTACTCCAGCAGAGGTTTGTCACAGTGAGTCTTGTAACTTTGACAAATTTTACAATAATGAGTTGTATATACAACCTGCAATAACTGACAGAGAATAACATATTCCATCTGCTGGAGATGTCCCAGGAGGCTGACCTTCAAGGTCCAAAAGCTTTCATGTTTTTATAATTTTATCCCTAATAAAAAGTATTATGAAACAGCTATTCAGTTCATTTGGAGAAGCACACATTGCAGTGAATAGCTGTTACCTGAAGATGAAACTCAAGTGCATGCAAAAGATTTCAGTTATGCTCAAGTATTATCTTTTTTTTTTTTTTATTTGGATCAATCTTTATGACCTGCCACTCACTCTTGCTATTATAACAACTACCATAGTGATACTCAAGTGCCTTCTTTAAAACTTACAGGAATATTAGAGATCCTACTGCAGGGGAGTAGGTACACAATGGTTGACAGAAGTACAGGTAAAAATCTATTTCAAGACTAATTATGACTATAATCTCAGGTGAGTATGAAATCACAGAGGGTTTTAAATCACTGCATGAAAAAAAAACCCCATACACCTGGGTCTGAAAGAGCTCTCAGTAGAAGCAATAGATATCCATATTAAAAGAATATAATGTACTAGATATCTTCAACACCACAATTTTTTTCTAGAGTTGTTTTTCTTAAATCCATGTTTGCTTTAGCTGTTCCTTCTTTATATCTTTCTAAATAGCTTCCTCATTTTGAGAGGTTTGACTACAAACAATGAAACTATTATTGTGGAAGACTTTTGGCCTTTCCATTCCTACAAGGATAATCAAGTTCTCAGGGTTACAGAGCTCTGTATTAGTCACACCCAAAACCCCATGCATGGTACATAACTAAGTCAGGAACAACTCATTCTGGGTGTCCTCTCCAAGCAAGTGGAGGAAAAGAAGATGATCAGTAGTAACCAGCATGGATTCACCAAGGGAAAATCATGGCTAACCAAGCTTATAGCCTTCTACAATGGCACAACCAGCTGGGTAGATGAGGGGAGAGCAACGGATGTTGTCTACCTTGACTTCAGCAAGGCTTTTGACACTGTCTCCCATAACATCCTCATATGGAAGCTCAAGAAGTATGGGTTGGATGAGTGGACAGTGAGGTGGATTAGGAACTGGCTGAATGGCAGGGCTCAGAGGGTTTTGATCAGTGGGGCAGAGTCTAGTTGGAGGCTGGTAGCTAGTGGAGTTCCCCAGGGCTCAGTACTCGGCCCAGTCTTGCTCAACTTCATTGATGACCTGCATGAGGGGACAGAGTACAAGAGCAAGTGTCAAGTGCTGCACCTGGGCAGGTTGAACCCCATGCACCAGTACAGGCTGGGGGCTGACCTGCTGGAAAGCAGCTCTGCCAAGAGGGACCTGGGAGTTCTGGTGGATGACAAACTCGCCATGAGCCAGCAATGTGCCCTTGTTGCCAAGAAGGCCAATGGTATCCTGGGGTGCATTAAGAGGAGTGTGGCCAGCAGGTCGAGGGAGGTTATCCTCCCCCCTCTACTCTGCCCTGGTGAGACCCCACCTGGAGTACTGTGTCCAGTTCTGGGCTCCCCGGTTCAAGAAAGATGAGGAACTCCTAGAAAGAGTCCAGAGGAGGGCAACTATGATAAGGGGACTGGACCATCTCCCCTGTGAGGAAAGGCTGAGAGAGCTGGGCTTGTTCAGCCTGAAGAAGAGAAGACTGAGAGGGGACCTCATCAACACATACAAGTATCTTAAGGGTGGAAGTCAAGAGGATGGAGCCAGACTCTTCTCAGTGGTGCCCTGTGACAGGACAAGGGGCAATGGGCACAAACTGAAACATAAGAGGTTTCAGTTGAATATGAGGAAGAACTTCTTCACTTTGAGGGTGACAGAGCACTGAAACAGGCAGCCCAGGGGGGCTGTGGAGTCTCCTTCTCTGGAGATATTCAAAGCCTGCCTGGATGATGTCCTGTGCAACCTGCTCTAGGTGAACCTGCTTTAGCAGGAGGGTTGGACTAGATCTCCTGAGGTCCCTTCCAACCCTTGCCATTCTGTGAACAGTTTTCCTTTTATGTTATCAAATGTTTGTTTCAAGATTCCATCATTTATGGTACGTAAAGATTTAGTTTCTACATTATGCACTATTTAATATATGTTTTTTATTACATGTGCACAAGAGGCTGAGAAACATTAGTGTTGATCATATCTATAGACTTTATAAGGCTTCCCTCTCTCAAACCTTCTTCATACAGAAGAGGAAAGCATTTTGCCTCGCTTTGAAACATATGCCTCCTAGGCAAGTTTTGAGCAAGCCAAGAGAATGCTGAGTGGACATGGATGCATGAACAGGGTATCCTAAGAAAAACCTTATTCTCATGAAAAAAGCTGTGCTCACAGAAGGCGGTTCCTGAATTATGGTAAATCTTCTTGATAAAGGAAATTTTAACTTCATTTCACTCTATTTATGCCCAGAACAAGGAATTTTCTTAGTGGGACTGTTATTCTGTTGCCTGCACTTGCCAGGCATTTGTTTCAGGTCTCTTCCCTCTCTACAGTCTCTCTCACTTCTGACTGCAGCAGTAGACTAGAAGTTTTAAAGCAACAGCTCTGCTCCTCCTAGGTCAGGCCTATAAAAGTGATCTAATTCAACCTTGAAGTTTGCCATCATCTGTAAAACATCTAGCCCTCACAGCCAATGAATAAAATGTTCCACTATAGCAACACTGAAATAGAAGCTGGCATGGCCCTTTTCAATTGCCTTTTTTATTATTTTCTCTACCTTTTCAGATTTTTAAGAGAGGAAAAAAATACCTTAGGCTTAAAGCCTAGTACTTCCACTTCCCAAGAATAGAAGCCTATTAATTCTGGCAATGAGAATGTCCCTAAGAGAAATCAGGTTTAAACTTTTGAGAGGTGTCAAGAACGTTCAGTCAACAGAGCAATTGACTTGGCCAACTACATTCCTGGAAGCTTTGCAACAGAAGGAATGAATCAGAAAAATCAAATTAAGTGTGACTTACCCCCGACACTGGCTAAGACAAAATGTGAAAGAAAATGAAAAATAGATAAAACTTAATTGGTAAGGGAATAATAAGCATGGCTGTCTCAGAACAAGAATAAATTAGACCAGCTATAATAAAAGTACAAGAAGAAAACATCTCAGAAAAATTAGAAAAAACTCTTTCATTTTCCTCTGTTACCAAGCCTTCAGGCAGAAAAAGATACAGGCTTGTCTTTTCAATCTCTTTCCTCTGATGCACAGAGCTTTGCTCAGACTAACAAGCAATGTTCCTTAAACATTCATGAAGTGAAAAAGCATGCACTGGCAGAGTCATGAATGCAGACAACAGTCCTCAACATCTTAACTGTCTTTGGTACTGTTGCAAAGTTACACAACACTTTGCTGCTCTGTCCATCACTAACTGATATCACAATATCAAAATACACTCAAAGTCTGCTATTACATGGTCAGCAAGGGAAGCTGCACAGCTCTAATAAACATGCTGAGAATTAACATAATATTCTGTTAAGATACATGTAATTAAAGTAGCAACTTTATTTACAAATTACATCTGCTTTCCCAGAACCCTATAAAAGCACTGGAAATGCCAAACAACAACTGAAATACCACCATTGTTGAAAAGCAGTCTGACCTCAGAGTGACAGAAGAGACTTACACAAGATTATAAAACCTAAGGAAGAATATGAGGGGTAATGAAAACCTCCATCAGTGGAAGAAAGAAACTGTACCTCCCACAAGTGCGCTTCATGGCTATCAGTTGCATGAAGCAGAGGCTTGAAGGTCTTTCCAAATCCCTGTTGGAGCCAGATGCTCCTGCCTCTTACAATGTGCCTCAATAAGCTGCAGGTCTCAGATCCCTGCTATTCCACATCTGATTGCTCCAGCACGTTTTGTCAATGCAACCTACGTCACACAACCTAGAAACTCTGTAAAGTCAGAGCAACCCAGTGAAACTCCCTTTGATTGTGTTCAATATAGAAGACACTATATATTCCCTCTAGGGGGGAATAAATATTTAAAGTACTTTTTATTAAAGATACCATTATGTCAAGACTACAGCCATGCTCTTTCCAGGCTGAAATTGGGTGTCCGCTTCAATGTCACATAAGAGTAGCAGTTTTATACAGAGTTGATGTACAGGTTTATGAAAGACATGAAAACCTAAGTCAAAGCACCACATAACATACCTTTGACTAGGGCCAGCATCTTCAGATACCTCAGTTAACTTGGCAAGGCTTTGCATGCCTCTAGGTACAGAGCATAACTTCTCAAGACTACGAGGAAACAACCTCCCCTTGAGCTAAAGATTTAGCACATCCAGAACTAGCACAGGTTTCTTCAACCTCATCAGACAAAGGACAACAGTAGTGAACAATACTATTTCATACCAACATTTCCACTACAAACTTAACTAAAAAGAGAATTTTACTAACAATGCAGTATCTTCGCTCAGTAGTGTATTTCAACCTGGAGGCTGGCGGAATTTCAACAGCCACTTATAGCAACACACAATATTTTAAATGAAGCAAGAGAAAACCACGCTTATCGAAGTGGTTGGCTGACATAGGCATAAAAATATTTAGCCATTCCTATCGCAGTTTTTTTGCACAATGATTAAGAGGCTGCTGTAAAAAAGTAATTTTTTTTTTTCTGTTTTATTTTCCTTCCTCCAGGCTCTATGTGAGGTAAAGTTTAAGGTAGGGTAGATCTGAGGAAGCTTTCCATCCACATCTGAGATGACTCAAAAAAGTAGAATTAATATATACAACATCTTAATTGAGTTAACTCTGGTAAACAAAGTAAGTCCTTTTGATGTTCACACCAAATGAATCTAAATTTGTGTCCCCCTGTTTTTGTTATGTAGTTGTCCTTGGTTTGAGGCATCTTGCTTTACTGATTAGTTTAATTTTTTTTTCCACAGAAATTTTCCCTTCATCAGTTCAATTTATTTTAACCCAGTCTCTTAAATATTAATGTGAACATAAGTGAAAGTAAATTACCTCCTGGTTCATCAATGTAGAAAGACACATCTTTTTTGTCTTCTTGTTCATCAATGTGATCATAAGTGATCTGTGGAATAGACAAGGCATTCTCTCCTGGGTTTATTACAGGTGCAGAACTGGTACCACAGCCTAGTTTCCCTTTTCTTTTGTATCTTCTAGCCTGTGGTAGTAGAAAAGGCATGATATTAGAACACACTATCAAAACCACAAGAATACACATGTGAACTTCACTATACAAGAAGTTAATTGGAGGTTTGGGGGTTGGGTTTTTTTTTAAGAATGCAACTGAAATTCGGTGAAAGCGTTACAACTTTGGTAATGTCTTCAAAGTGGTTGGTTCTGAATTACCAACTTAAATCTGACAAGAATTTGGTTCTTAGGAGAAGATGCCCAGTACATTCTGAAAATCAGGTTTCAAGTAAAATTTCTCAAACTGGGTCCAAAACTCAAGGCACCCAAAATATTAATCACTTGAGTATACAACAGCTTAGCTGTAACAACTTTTTAAAGCTCTAGTTAAACATAACCACAGATTTTGAATTATGAGCTAGACATTGTGCAGCCTTTTCAACTAAAGAAAATTTCATCTTTTACCAAAAAGGCTGAATTTGGCACATCAGGAAAAAACAAATCCTTCCTCCCATTTCCAAAGTTGAAGTTCTCCTGATTTTAGAAGCCTAAGAGGCAGCCTAATAAACACCCTACAATTGGTACACAAGAAGGAAAAAATGAAGGTTTGGATTTAACTCATTTCAAGCCAGGCTGGTCTCCATCTGCCTTTGTGACCAGAAGTGACCAACATAACAGCCACTCGTATACAGACTACGTGGCCTGTGCTGTCTGCCTCTTGGATGCTGCTACCACCTAGCTACATAAATACTACTTCCCACGACATAGCATTTATTCCCAGTCTTCACAACTACCTACCCTTTGGCTCTAGTCCCACCTGGTTCTAGTACTCACACACACACCCCTCAAAACAGAGATAAGAGGCATACTTTAATTTGTCTGATGCTCCAGTAACCTTCTGACAAGGAGCTGAGATCTAGAGCTACTGCACTCAACTTTACAAACTACTCTGTAACTAAGCAGTTAGCAGAGATAAACATCAGAGAATGATTATTCACACATCAACACAAACAGCTGTGGGCTCAATATATTCACAAGTGGCACAATGCTACTTGGTCTAAGCAAACCAATCCTTATTTTATTATGGTCTGCATTCAGTCTTTTTGAATTCATTCTTCTGTTCAGCTTTGCAGCAATTAAACAAAAGCATGTTCAAAATCAATCAAACAGAGCATGAAAAATAGTAGAAATGGGCATTTATAGTAGACAGTGGATGCACTCCCATGCATCAAAATGCTTCTAAATGCAAAGATTATTAGTTCTCATAGCAGGAAAAGCAACTAGGAATTCTCTGGAGAGCAAACCACTACAACATGCAAAGGATGATCAATATACATTTAAGTCTTTAAAATAAGAAGCTAAGCAGATAAAGAAAGAGCTAGTCTCCTTTGACAACAGAAGATGATCCATTGGTAACAGATGAAAGAACCATTACTATGTTCTTGAATTAGGATTAGCAGTTCACAGGGAAGTTCAGGTTTAATAATATATTAGGGAAATCCCTCTCACTAGAGAAAACAGGAAAAATACTAAAGTCACTAAAAACTGTCTATTTTTTTCCAGCTGTCCCACCATGGATTGCTTGTTGTTCAGCAGCACATACTACCCAGCCTTACTTCAGCTTTACTCCTTTCCTCTTGCTTTTTCTGCCCCTAGTTATGAAGGAGTTAGTCTCATGGCAAAGTTATACTCTGCTCAACACCAAGTAGATTGTACTGCTGTAACACCAAAACATATACATGCATACAGATCATGCCAATTCATGAGCTGCAGGGCAATCATACTGCTATTTTCTACAGGGCAACAGGCATCAGTGGCATTTCACTGCCTCTAACATCGTTTTAGAAACCCTGGGCCTTTCCAGAAGGGGTACTGAAGGTTAGGCAAGCTTGCCAATGAAACTACATGACCATGTTTAGGCCATCCTACCTGTATAAGCAAACACTATTCCACTTTACTGCAGCCACAGCTCAGGCATTTGCCCAAATATCTACACACAGCCCCATATAAAAGTACCATGGAGGGAAGTACCTGAGCAGGAAAAGCATGTTCACATTCAACATGTGGCTGACAGCTATAAGTTTTGAAACTACCTTTCTCCTTTCCTCCTGTATGAACTACTGTGCAAAATTAATGCAAAATGGGAAAGCGTCACATTACCTTCTCAAAGGGTTGTTTAAGTCAGAGGAGATGAAACAATTGAGAACTGGCACTTGTCTGAACACCAAGGCAAATTTAAAATTAGAAGACATTTGTCCCTCATGAATATTTTAAGGAAAACTAAACTAATCATGCTGTGGCATGAGGAATACAATCAAATGTCCCATTACAAATGCCTTTCAGCTCTCCAAATTCTTTGGACACTTCATAAGGATTTTGGCAAGTTATCCCAAACAAATTAAAAGCAAGAACAGAATAGAGCTCTGCCAACTCTCCGTTACCTGTTTTCTCAGGCTAGGGCTAGATGGCGCTGGTGTTTTTTTGGGATTTTGCACCGGTGATGTAACATAGATCTTCCATGTTGCTGTAGAACTGCAGGATTTCTCTGCTGCATAACACCTCCACAGAGTCTATAATAAAACCCAAACCCAATGACCTTAGTGAATAAGCAGTCACTGTTGTCCTGCAGGGTAGGTAAGTCAGATTTTGCTGCAAATCAAACTGACAGCAAAATCTTCAATCAATGTAAACATGCAGCAAAGGGTTCTGACTGCAATTACTGTGCTATGCCAAATAACACCATGCCTAATGAAATACACTCTTCCCTGTATATAACTGTGGTGAATGTTATTTGCACCAGGAAACATACACTGAGCACACAGTGATCTTAAATACAGTCTTTGTAGTGTTCTCCCTAGGAGCTGGGGTCTAAACCTGCCCACAGTAATACAAAACAAACCCCACACAACAACAAAAGACCATAATCAAACAATCCTCATAGAAGTGAATCCCCACAAGCATCACAGAATACTGATGTTTCTTTTTTTCTGCAGTGTGCCACATTTTAGTATTTGTGCACCGTGCTACTGCATTCTTTATGTGTAGAATGTTATGCTGCAACATTTTTCTAAACTGAGGTGTGTGTATACATGTATATGTATGCACATTCATCACTTGAGGATTTGGCTGATGCACAGGACCTAAGGGAATATAAAAAGGAAGTTAGGAATTACAGATTATAATGATTTTTTTTTACTATTTTGCCAAATAGACTCATTGCATCCAGTTAGTGTCATTGTGACCATAGCAATCAGGTTAGTAAACCCTTCTATGCTCACTCATAAGAAGGGGACAAGCAATTATCTAGTTCTCTCTAGTCACTGAAAGTGGTTAAACACAAGTGGTAGATTTATAAGAAAGCCTAGTAACTGTGATTCTCCATGCTTCAACTACTAGGCCACATTCCCTCTCCAATATTTTCCTAAGCGTTTTACTGTTAGGGGTCTTACCTGAATTAGGGAAGCTGCAGCTGGGATTTGTCTGTTGAAATGCTTCTGACGTTGCTTCTGCTGTACTTTCAGGGCAAAACCAGACCCCAGAATACCCTAGACATAACCAAAATTACTAGTCAGACTCCAATATGGCTTCACATGCCTAAACCAAATATTTAACATATGTAATAAACAGATATTTTATAAGATACATTCCTAGAAAGAGTTCTGAATTTTCAGATGTCCACAGTGACAGAATTCTATTTATTTCAACAAATAAATCCAAGATTGAGCACTTTGACATTGGCATCATGTAATTTCAGTAAACAGTATGGGTTTATTGCTGTGATCTACAGGTAACATCAGTCAGAGGTATTCATGTTCCAAAGGCAACCCTATACAATGGTGGGAGAAGCAAATGCCACTGTCACATGACTGATCTACAGCTATTCTTCACAATTATTTTTAATTCCCTGTCAAAAAAAACCCCCAAAATCACACACTCCACTACTAAAGCCAGAAGCCAGTTTGATTTTCCAGGCAAGATGAGCAGAGAAGCCAAAGATATACTTTATAATTTCAGCATTTCTATTAAAACTGATAGTTGCTGAAGATATACTTTGTCTTTTCTAATAGTTTTGATATTGCTGTCATCTTTATTTTCCCCCTCAATTAATTTATTTGAAGATCAAAAAAGCCCAAAGGTACTTTATAATACCACGTAGGAAAGCAGATGCAGTTTCCTAGACCTCTGCTTTGTGGCAGTGTTCCTCTCCTCACAGGACCCCAAGTTATTCTTATATAACCACAAAATAGTAGAAATGAAGGAAACTTCATTTCTGACACAGAATGCTGTTAAAAACCCTCTCCCTTTACCTCACAGAATAGCTTCAGTTCTCAGAGTAGTGGAAACTATTCTTACCTCCTTTCTAGGCCACATCTCTCTAAAATGACTGCAGTAAAGAGACAGCAGCTTCATTCATATGTGTGTGTAGGCACAGACACAAACATACACTTGAGGTTGCATGTGTGCACATTCTGAAGCAACACCCAACCCCGTTATTTCCCTATCAAATGCACCAATTTAAGTCTATCTAATTGTGAGCCCAAGTCAGACAGATACTTTAATAAAGTGATCCAAGTTCTACTTACCGCTGGCAGAGCAAAGAAAGATATAGCAAATACTGAAAAACAGGAAGCTATTGTCTTCCCAATCCATGTCTGGGGAACTTTGTCTCCATAACCAATTGTTGTAACCGTTACCTAGTCCAGAAACAAACATCTAATTCATTACAATGTAGTACCTTTTTTCCCCAAAAGCAGAATAAAAGAAAAAAAAATTAGAGAATTATCAGGAGATACATATGGAAGAACAGCATTTGGATTTGTGCATAAGGAAACCACAAGAGTATGCTAAACATAAAAACAGGGTAAATCCATAGTGATATACTTCAGCAGGCATTCACGGCTGGCCGCTGGTTTGGATGCAACAGTAGCCTGGACCCAGGATAACTGCTCTCACAGTTTATAGCTGGTTGCTTCCACCCTCCCAAAACTTCAAGGATTGGCCCTGGGGGCTTGAGACTTTGCAGGGTTTTTTGAGGCTTGCGGTTTTTCTGCTCTTGCTTTTAAAGCGTGGCTGCACAGGGTTAAGAAGAAAGCCTTAGAAGCACTGACTTGCACACAACTAATGCACAGACATATGCCAAGCTCTGCAGCCAGGCAGAGACACTAGCTGCAGCAGGGTAAGCTATGCCCTGTGCTGGCAGGAAGGAAAAGGGACAGAACTAACACCATCCCAGCTGAATCTTCATCACAAGAGGAGGAACACAGCCACGCCAGGACACATTATCTCCCAAATTAAATATGCCAGTAGAGCTAAATACAGCTGAGCACCATGCTCAGCTTTTTTTCCTCCCCCCACAAATATAGTTCTTTGCCACTCAAAATTGTGTTTAAGCCACAGGATGCATCATATTACTGTACCTGGATCTGCTTATTGCTTATCAGGGTGCAGCAAAGGCCACATACTGCCTGAAGGATGGTGAGCCCACAGTCAAGGGAGATACCACAGCCAGCAGGGCTGGCTCCTCCCTGGTCAGGACCCACTTGCACAGCACCCAAGCAGAACAGATGCAGAAAAAGCAGCCAGGTCTAACCAAGAGTCCAGATTTCAAGGCAACACCACAGCAACAAGGCAGGTGCAACAGTAAGCCAGAAAGTCAACCCACAAGTCAGGGTTAGGATCAGGTCCAGTGGTCAGCACATAGGTCCACAGGGATGAACCAAACCCAAGGTATCAGGCCATAGGTTGAAGCTAGGATCAACAGACTCTATAGCTAAACATAACTGCAGTTGAGCTAGAGACCACCTCTCCTACACCAGAGTGCTGAGCTTAAATAAACCCCCTGTGTGTGTTGGAGGCCTCAGGTGATGCTGGTCAGGGTCATTAGGCCAATTAGTGCCCTCAGGGCTTTAGCAACAGCCTCCCCTCTCAGCAAGTCATGTCCTCACACAGGTCTGGGATCAGAAGGGACTGGCCGCCCCTGAAAAACCATAGCGGCAAAGAGGGCCTGACTGGGACAGAGATTTTTGGCTGTTCCTGATGACCCCCCAGCATTCTGGAAGAGAATTCATTAGAAGCCCAGTGGTAAGTGTTGGGGCTGGGGCGGAGGGGTGGGTGGGTGGGGTGGGGAAGGATCAGAGTCTAGGTGAAGGCTGGTCCATCAGAAGTGTATGTAATGTAACAAGGGCCAGGTGCTCCCCAAGGGAAGGTGATCCCAAGGAGGAACCCTAAGGCAAGCCAAGGGAATCCCACAGCTGGCCAGACAGGGACCTCACCATCCTGTGCCCAGCCTCACAGCAAGATAGACTCACAGACAGTGGCTGTGTCCAGCAGAGTCTAAATCATATGGTGATATCAAGGTGATGAGGTAAGTCTGAGGTTAAGTATGGAAGTTAGCCCATAGGTCGAGATCCAGATCACCCAACCAGGCCTGAGCTGGCGACCAAATCTCCAGCACAGTTCAGGCAGGGAATAAGTGTTCAGGGCTGAGCCAAAAAAGAGGCCATGGGCCTTGGGTGTTGGGGTGGCCCCAGGTGTGGCTGGTCAGGGCTATTAAGGCTTTTTAGCATACTCAGAGCTCTGACACTGCTATGAAATGGTATGAGAAAGATGACTTTCACCCCTGAGAAGTGGAAAGCTTCTGGTGAGGAAATGAAGAATTCTGGCACTAATACCAACCACTGGGGAGAGCTTTAAATAGAAAAAATGTACTTCTATTTGGGACCACCAGCCTAAACCAAGTCCCACTCCCTTTACTTTGCCTTGAATGGTAGCAGAAATACAGCCAAAACAGACTTAAAAGAACATGTAAATTTACACTGACTACAAAAGAGGATGCCTTTTATGGGAAAAGTTGCTGACAAATACTTAGATATTATGCAAAAAGAGGTTTCTCAGAAGAAACTATCAGCAATAAAGGCATGAGAATATATTTTCTCATTGTCTCAGAGCAGTTTGACAGAGAGCTGGAAGGTTTACAGGGAAAAAAAGACGAACTATTATCAAACTGAGTTTTTCCAAGTTAAAAAAAAAAATTAAACTTGTGTTTATTCATCATGAATTTCTCACTTGAAGTCAACTTTGTAGTATCTATATCCTCTAATGAATATTGTTATTTTGAACTACAAACCGCTCTCAGCAGGAGATCTGTCTTGCCAGGTGTTTGTTCAGATTTAATGTGGCTTGCCCATGAGGTGACTCAGGTGCTATGTACTACCAGCAGTACAAACAGATGGGTTTGCTAGCCCCCCAAATTAAACCAGACCCCCCAAAATTCAACTTTGAAATGCAGTGTGTGTTAGTGGGGAGTGGAGGAAGTTAAAGCAGTGTTTCTTTAACAGCACTTTGGCTCTTCAGTGCACCCAGATGACCCCTTAAAGTCTGGGATTTTTCCTTCCTTTTCCTCTCTTTTTTTCTTATGAAAGGCTTCTTGTTTTTTTGTGGGGTTGGGTTTTGGTGTTTTTTTTTTTTTTTGAGTTCTCCAGCACTCGGGACTTAAAAACAAACTGCAGTAATGTTGAGCTGCCTTAACGTTACTATGGAAGACGGCATGAAAGCTGTAACCACAGAAAAGATGATTTTCCATCTCTGCAGCAGGCTGTTGGCTGGCAGATTCCTGCAGGTGCCTGAACATGTCTCAGAAAGTTTATCCCTGGCTACCTTAAGAGGGTTTCTTCTTGGTAATCTAATTAGTGCATTGAAGTATGTGGAAAGGATTATAAATAATGTAATTCTCTAGCTTTCTTAATCACAACCAGAATCTTTTTCTACTTGTGTATCCAAAAGTTATTAGTTATCTGCTCAGAGAATGTTTAATAACTAGGCTTTGGAAAATGACACCACCTTCATCATACAGATTTGCTATGGCACATTCCAGCTGGTAGGCACATGCTCTAACGCAGGCTCTGGAAACACATATGTACACTTCAAAAAAGGAAGCACTCTAAGTAGAAGTCAAGAGAGCTTCTCACATGCTTTAAGACAGGCAGGTGTCCTGAAGTTTGAAGAGTCAGAACTATACTCCTCAAAAAATATATTAAATATAAAGGGGTTCAAACTGCTACCTCTGGCATGGAAATTTACTATTGGAAATCCTGAGCAATTGATCCCAAGTACCTCTGCCAGTTAACGCCAATTTACTGGAGTGACTAACTCAAGTTCAATGGTACAGAATAGTCCAGTTTGCAGCAAAAAACAATAAGCACTACCAACTTCTCTCTACCAAGAGTCGATCATGGAAGGGCCAACAGAAGAGAAGCCTCCTACATGGTCTCCTCCTTTCCTCAAGAAAAAATACCCAGAAAGGACAGGAAAAACTGCTGTGACGTGGGTTGCAATTCTGGCAGACTGCCAATGCTGTTGGAAATGCTTTTGCATGTGTTCTAACATGCTATAACTTCTAAAAGTGGCTTCATATAAAAAACACAAGCCTTTGATATGTCTGCAGTTTAATCTGCGTGCCTGCCAAATCTAGGTGAAAGAACCTTGCGTTTAACTGGAGCGGGTGAATGTAGTTAGCATTTAATTCCAACACTCATTCATTCTTTATTTTCCCTTTTCTTCATATTTAAACCTTTCAGGTCATTTGTATCAAGTTCAGCAAGCTTGCACTTTCTACTCAGAGCAAAATGTTACCCATAATGCACACTCTGTGGTTTTTGTCAGACACATAAGACTTTCAAATACTTGCTACCAAGATTTTTTTCCTATGGTTCAGTTTTGAAAGGCAAAAGTGAAATCAAATTCCACTCCCTAGTAACTCTACATCTGTGTTTCTATGTTACAGAAGATTTGAAAAGAAAAAGAAACTGATTCACTTTGTCCTTTGTCACTGTTCCCAGCTGTGAACTGCACCTGCACCGTGACTCACTAATGCTGAGGAGGCCTAGACGTCTGAAAAGCTTCAACAACAATTTAAACAGTGTTCTTCGTGTGCCTCACACAGCTAGAGAAAGACAAAGCTGATTTTATCTTGCTATTACACAAAACAAGTCAAGTTTTGGAAAACAACAACAAAACCCATTGAACACTTTGCAAGGCATATGCATACACTCTGAAATACATCCAATTCATCTATCTCAACAAGGTAAAGTAATGCACATTTTAAACTTATCTGTTGGTTTTCATAACTGAACTCTTTTTAATTTTCTTAAGTCCAAAATATTAACAAAATGCTTGTATAAACACATCCTGACTCTTTTTTTACCTTAATTTTTTACTCAAATCAAGATGGTAGCTTCTATCATTTAAAAATATTTTGTAATCCATATCTAAACATTCGATGCAACTCATAAAGCAAACTCTGGATAGTTAGAGCTAAAAAACATTAAAAAAAGAAGGAAAGGTAGAAAAAGTACACTGGCTTCACATGGAAGTTTTATGACATGCAGGAATAACCCATGCATGAATACACATGGGCAGAACTGGATGTTAAACACCATAGCTAGTTCCCAAACTGATTGCTGAAAATCCTTTTTTGTTTTCCACTGTACCTTGCTCCCCTCAGTTTGAGAAGGAGTTCTTCCTTCCCATTCAGGTCTGCATTTCTGGCCTTTTGCAGTTACAGGCATAGGAATTACTTTATGAAACTCCAAAGACATTGTGCAGAGCAAATATGAACCACCATCCTTTAATGATTACATATTGAATTAAGTCCTCCTTATTAATAAACTATATGCTTTTCATTTCTTTCACTGTTGACATTCTAATTCACATCGTGCTACACACCTCTTTTGAACTTCACTATGCTAGAAAAATTTATGAGATGATTCTCATAGATTTAGCTGAACTAGCGCAAACTTTTATGGGCACCCCTAATGCTGCTGAACTTCTCAAGCAGCCCACTTTTAATTAGATGTACTTCACAGATTGTTCAGATAGACCATTAGTAAAAACAGAAATAGTAGCTGCGTTCCACTGTGTTCAGTCATTTGAACACTGATAGTTGAGCTGAACTGCTCAAACAATAGCAGAATAAGTGAGCCTGTGTACTGGCTTGTTTTCTTAAAAATAGACATGGGGTATCTTTCATAACATCAATTACACCCTAATTGTTGTACTTTTGCTTTTAAAATATAGCACAGTCTGTGCTTCTGGGACATTTATTCTTTTCCTCCACTAGCTAGAGGTCATCTCATGTCTATAACCACGAGGTTTTACGTTCTGAAAATGTCATCATATGTCTATCGAGAACTTTAAGAAGTGATTCTTGTATAGGCTAGTTTGTGGTTTCATTTCTTCCCAGCACATTAGATAATCAGATCCATCTGGCTGTTTAGTGGATTTTTCTTTTTTACTAGATTCTTCTCAGTTTGTACTGTTTTCCACAGCCATAGGTGATGCTCTGCAGATGAAACGAATACCTGACAACCTAATTACAAGAATTTAAAAGATGTTTATACTGAACCACTTAAAAAGTGGTAACTCAGGCTACGTCTAATATAATCTATATTTCTGTAAACTTCATTGAAGTAGAGGCTTGTGCAGCATCTAAATTAAGGATTAGAAGCATATATCTATCAGGAACTTTTTGTCTGCCTTCCTAGACTTACCAGTTTATTTGGATGCAGATTAAACAATTCGTTTATGGCCCAATAGCTATATTGGCATTTTTCAAGTCTATCATCTAAGAAAAAATCCATTTATTGTGTTTCAAATCACTCTTGAAACACATCCTTCTCTCCGTGGAAGTTGGTGGCTCTGCATCTGCTCTAGTCCTCTCAGTTTTCTGTCACTAACACTGATGTGATGGATCTCCTTGGGTTTGTTACAATGAGACAGCCAACTCATAAAACACATGAGGTTCTCTAGTGGGGAAAAGGGACCACAAAAGAAGAGGTGGTTTGTTCAATAGCTAATAAGGAAGGAAAGCATGAGTCACAGTGAGAAACATGATGAGAAGAGCCATATGAAGGGATTGTAGAAACAGTCAGGTCTCTTATTCTGTTCATAGCTATCTATTCCTTGTTCAGCTGATTCTGCACATGCACACAATAATTACCACAATACTCGCAAAATCTCAGTTCCCCCTTAATGATACAATTTTCTTTATTTCACCAAAGAGTTGCACTGACCCTGACTGGTGATTGATATCCAAAGTAATTGGTGAATCTGTGAAGCTTTGCCAGCTGCTTTTGATGGAGCTATTTTCCTTTACAGTGAATCATGGAATTATTAAAAAACCCCAGGAACCTGTAACCTGCATCAAGGTCAGCGTTATTACTGAGAGGGTGAGCTATACACAAAAAGATCCAAAAAATAGAGTCATTAACCCAACTTACACAAATAAAATATACTTTTAAATTATGCACCTTTTGCAGATAACTAGATAGAGTTCAAAAGAAGTGGTATATGTTTGGGAGGGTATTTCTATCTTTTTGAATTGTGGATTTCAATGTGGACTTTTTGTATCTGTAAACACTCATTATCCTTTGCTAAGGACTTGCAATCATGCTTTCACAATAAAGTTTAATACCAAAATAATTTAAAATATATTCTGCAAAGAAAAAAATGCCAGATTTTGTAAAAAGATCACAACTTCCTCAGAAAATCTTGTGCACTAAGTTTGCACATGCATTTTGTGGGTAAAGACTTACCACACCCCACCAAAGGGCATCAGCATAGCTGGAGAAACCAGTCTTTCCATCCTCATCAACAGCATCCTTCTCAGCAAGATAAACAAAATAGGACGAAAAAATTAATCCCAAGAATCCAATGTACAACGTGGTTATGAGTTCCTATTAAAAGGGAAAGCAAACAAACACTTAAGGTTTACATCATATATAGTCTATCATTGTAAAACGTTGTAAATATCTGGGGGGTGGTGTATCACAGTAGAAAAATTAATAAGTAATATTTCAGGTGTGAAATTTGCTTCCAGTAAAACAGGTAGTTCAGTGATTTGTTTTTTATTCATATCAGCCTAAAGATTTCAAGAAGCCATCATTTATACAAGATCATTTGGACAGCTAAATGTAGAGTGGGACATCTCTCCTGTTTCATGTCTTGTGAATAAGAATCATTCTATTTAATTGTGCACTCAAAATACCAAATGTTAATACATTTTAAAAACAGCAAAACAGCTTTAGAAATGCACTTTTTGAACAGTGTGCTAAAATAACAGTTAAGAAATAACAACCATGTTGTGATTATGACCATATCTAAGCAATGAACTTGTGTATCTGATACTTAGTTCGCTTGAGACTTAATATTGATGTCTTAACAATTTCATGTGAAGATAACATAAAATCTTTGGATAAAATATGTTAGGTATGTGCAACCTCTACTTCAGTACATCATGATCGAATGAGATATTCACCCACTCCTCAGGAGATCCAATACCTAGTTATGAGGGAAAATAGCTTATTTTAATTACTTAAAGTTTATGGTGCTTCAATAGTTAACACATATTATTCCTTTATTTTTTTGCACATATTTAGCCATCTTTATTATGAAACATTGTAATACTATATCTTCACTTCACTCCTTAAACTCTTGACAGAGTCATTTTTCTTTCCTTGGATCCAAACCAATACAGGAATTAAAATATTCCCATAAGATAAATTTAAAACCTATTTTAGAAGGATTGCTTTTACTTATACAGTATGTCATGTTTTCACAGATTTTCTGTAACACTCTACCCACATTTCTTAAAACATTTGTGAGAGGAGGTTCAGGTTTTATCATCAAACTTCCTTCAGATTTTTTATTTATTTATTTATTTATTTTCATTTCCATATAAGAGCTTTCTGGGAAAATGTAGCCCTGGTAGCTAGTAACTGCATTCAGCAGCAGGAACTATACATATATTCTTCCTTTTGCTATAGCACTAATTAAAATCTAGGTTCAGCAAGTTTTTAAGCTATCTTGGCACAGAGAAAAGTAGGTGTTTTTTCTCTAATCATTTAATAATGACCCAAATAACAAATTTTTATATTCTTCAGTTTTGCCCATGGGCAAGTCTTTTAATCTAAGCCTTAAATTTTTGAAGGCCTGTTTGCTAAACAAGGCATCTGAAAGAGGAAATAAAACTTGGGGTTTCAGTAGTTCAGATTTCTGTGCTGGTCACCATTCTTTTCTCATATTTTTATTCAATGATGATGATACACTGTGTACTTGTAGATATGACTTTGTTGCTCTGAAAAGTTCCTTGTGTTTGCATTTATAGTTGACTGTTTGCATTTCTCTAATTTTTCACAACTTTTGGTTTGCCTACAAAATATTTTTTCAATGCAAGATGAAACTGTTTAACACCTGAGACTGTAAGTTCAGTGATCCGTAGAAAACTACAGCACAAATGGAGACTAATTCTTGTTGCCTGCTTACAAAGAAAACACTCCACTTTCATCTCTAGTAGATTTGTGACTTCCTTCACATCAAGAAATCTTTTAGTTACAGTTGGCACGTTGCTTACATCTCAGATATTAATAGATTTTACATGTTAATGAGGAATGGCTATCACTGCTTTCTTTTAATTTTGTCTCGGAGGACAGAATTAGAGAGTGGATGATAATTCGAATACTTCTGTGTTAAGTGCTGGCTTTTTGAGAAGCAGGCAGAAAAATATCCTTTATGGAAGAGCTATGCATAGTCATAAAGGAGATCCTTTCAAAGTGGTTGAAATATCAACAGAACTACTCAGCTTATTTCACCATTGGCACTTCTCAGCTCCGATCCTATTCATCCTATTCAAAGAGACTGAACTCTTTCTAAGTAAAGCCCAGATGACAATGTAATTGCCTTAGACTTATTATAAACGTCACTCCACATTACGTATGTATAGATAAAATACTACATGCCTGTATTCAGTTAAGAACAATGGCAGCAATCTAATACATACTGCATCGAAAAGAGATCACAGATTTTAATATAAGACATGCTTCAAGAAATACGGATAGATTGGTGTCTACCAATGTCAGATAGCATGAATTGATACATCACTTCGAAGCAAAGAGCATTTTGTAGAAATCAGACCTTAAAACATCACATTTAAATGATTTTTAATAGATAAGAGCTTGAGAATAAAGAGTGCTGCCTAATGCAAATAACTGTTTTCAGTGAGGACTTTCAGATATGTATATGCAAAGTAAACAGCAAGAACAAAAAACAAATATGCACAAAGGTAAATTTGAATATTGAGAGACTTGAGTCAACACATTTTTTTAACTTAAACAGATTTATATATTCAGTTACAACAAGAACCACAAAATATAAAATTTAACAGTTAGGAAAAATACAAGAAAATCCCAAATTCACAACTCATCCTGTAACTCCCTCCTCAAAGCAGTAGAATACCTCACAGAGCAAGGTGAGGAATGAGTAAAACTAAGTGAGAAGCTTACAGGCTGGAGCTGGATTGGCTAACTCAGTTTTTCAGTAAGCTGCATGATTTTCCATGTCTTTCCATCACCACATGTGATATTGACTCATGTTTTGTTGCTTTTGGCGAGAAATGCTTGTATAAGCTCAACCTGCTGAAAATAGAAGAGCATCCTAGCCAAATTGGGCCTGAGTGAGCTAATACAGCTATATGTAAAATTCCAAAACACATGGAAATCATTGATGACAACTTTAGTAAGCTCTTCTGGGTCTGCAGAGGTCCAAGGGCTTGTTATTTTCACAGGTCACAAAGACGTGAATTTATTTTTTCACATTGTTCAAGGGTTTAGGGTCCCATTTTTTTCTGAAAGAGTACCAAACTCAACAAACAAATGAGGACCTTGTATTCTGCCTGTAAAGAAAAAGCAGCTGAGGTGTTTTTGTTTTGGTTTGGGGTTTTTTAAACAAAAATTTCTTTAAGAGACTGGACAGGAATAAAGGTTCCATTTTCCCTTCCATTTGGTACCATGCTAGGTTTTCAGCTACACTTGTCCAATGTCAATACAGAACTGTGTGTTTGATTTTTTTTTTTAAAATGAATGTGTTAGTGGGTGATCTGCTTTGACAAGTACTACAGATCTGTAGAGTTTTATATATCATCATAATCACTTCTTTGGATTAGCAGAAATTCAGGTGCGTTTATTCATAAATTCACTTTTCCAAGGGTATTTTTTTTTCCTTTTAAATCATTGAACTTATTTATGTTTGTGACATTTAAGACTTAAGTGTTACATTTTGGAGATAGTATTTCCAGATTCTTGACTAAATCTGTGAACACCCACAGGAAAAATTCTCTCAAACACCTCTGTCAGTAAGGTTAGCAAATGTTGAGAAATGTATTTGGGTATCAGCTCTGCCCTAGCTAGATATCCAGGCAATGCGGCCATAAAAAAATGAAGACCACACTGACTTGGAGCATTAAAAGACATCCTGTTGTACAGGATGAAAGTAGGCTTTATACTAGAGAACTTTGGCGTGCATCAATCCTGCACAGCCATTGTAACATAAAATTTCTTACAGTACTGGGGGAAAAAAAATAAAGGGAAGAAAAGTAACTTCTAATATTAAATTAATATTTTGGATTAAATACCTTCCTTGCTCTGCCCCAGAACAACAGTTTTCTAGATAGCAAATGCAACAATCTCTGTGTGGAAACTCATAACTGTTTGTCAGTATCTGGAGAACAAATCTACACTCATAAAGACTAGGTTAAAGAACCATCTTTACAAGTCTGATGGAAAGATTCATAGCACATTATTAGCCCTCCACAGTATGGTATGATATGCAAGATTTAAAGGCTCATGATAAAAGTTTATTATTATGTTCATAAAGCTAAGTTGGCTTTTTATCAAGTGATTCCATGAAGCCCCCAAAAGAAGCCTTCAACCAGAAATTTTTAAAAGTCTGCACTAAAACTTTTAAGCTTTTCCTGCTTAATGAACTTTTATATGGAATAACTGTTTCAAAGCTTTAACAGATACAACTATTTACAGCCAAGGTCACCTCTTTGACTACACCCTTGAAAAAGTAACTTCTTGCATATTATCATAACATAGTTAGTATTTTTATTTATAGAATGGATTAGAAAACTCCTCATTCAGGCAGAGAAAATATAATTATTTAAATAATTGACTTTGTCTATCAAGGTTTTTCCACTAGTAGTTGTTTTTCCACAGAACAACCAAGCTAGGAACACATCTTCTGTGGAGACAGTATTTGCAATAGGAAAAGCAGCCCACATAACTTCATTTAATAAATTATATTGAAGGATAACATCAAAGAATACAACAGTTAATTTCCAAAAATATACTGATGCTGACACCCTATTAGCCACTGACCTGAAGTAAAGAATAATGTTCCCATTTTAAAGGTAGAAAGAAACACATGATGGACTTTTAAGGTATTTCTTCTCTTGCAGTAACTGTTCTTTTAAACCAGACTACAATTTGAAGTCCATGAAAAGAATATACTAAAGTAAATAAAATGCTGGGTACCTGACGATGTATGAAAACAACTGATCCTAATAGTCGCCAGGTGCCACCCTGTCGATCTACATGAAGCATGCGAAGTATCTGGAGAAACCGGATCCCCCTGTAAGAAAAATAGGTCATTAAGTAAAAGTAATGATTGGTAACAATACTGCTCTATCTAAACATAGTTGACCATTTTCACTAACATAAGGCCATATTAGAGAACTGTGATAGTGTTGCCCCTGGCTAGGGTTGCATCTTAGACTTGAGGCATCTCAGTAAACAGTATGTTTAGATCACATTTCATTATATTCAAATATATTCAGAAATATTGAGTAGGACAATTAGTTAAAAGAAAAACAAAAATAGAAGTCTAAAATATATGCTTTTGAACTCAGAGGAAACTTCAATCTTTGTTAACATAAATATGAGAGAACTTTTGTCTCTATTTACCAATGTGAATCAAATATGGCATTACTGAAGTTCTTTTTGTGTAAGTTATAGAAATCATCTAATTGGAAATAGATACAGTCCTATGTGATTTTAGAACAATAACTGAATCATAATCTCCAAATATTTTCAACCAAATAAAAATAATTATCCATACAGTTCTGCTGAAGATTTTTATTCAATTGAAATATTTCATTCTAGTCACCCTTTCAACAATGAACTTTGTTTGCCTGCACTCATCTTACTGTCTTTGCACTGAACCAAAACAATGAAGAGCAGGAAAGGATGAACGTTGAATTTATCTATCTGAAAATTTTTCATTAAGAGTATTTTTAGCCTTTTTTAGTTATCCTTAAAATTTTGCTGTTGGGGTTTTTTTGGTTTTTAATTCAATCTTATTTCAGTTCCACTGTGACTGCATTTTTCTGGGATACACCAACAGGAAGTAAACTCAGCATGGTGCCATCCTTCAGTCACTGGTATTAGTCAGGCTGGGAAGGCATACTATCATCTGAAAGACCCAACTTTTCCTTTATTCAAGAAAGCAGGTTTTTTAAGCTTTCACTGCTGACAGTCAAATGATCAAATGCTTGTCATTTTTTCAGGAAGCACACAATAATCCTGACTATCAAATCTCATATCGGTGACTGGGTATATGAACACCGTGTTTTGTTATTTCTTTGATATGGCATTGGAATAATAATTTTAGTTAGCTGGAAACTTTAAAATATCTGCTATAAACCTGTTAATTAAAACATGAGTCCCAGAAGATTTATAAGACTACCAAATATGTGAGCACCAATAGACTTACATAATGTAATAGCTCATTGGTTTTTTATGTCAGGAGGGGAGAGATCTACATGTAGCTCCCCTGTACAATTATTAGACACACCTCTTGATGCCTTGACCTTGGACTTGGCAGTTCTTGATTTGGCCTCAAGTTGCACCAGGGCAGGTTTAGGTTAGACATCAGGAAAAATTTTTTCACTGAAAGGATTGTTAAGCATTGGAATGGGCTGCCCAGGGAAGGGGTCAAGTCCCCATCCCTGGAGGTATTTAAAAGATGGGCAGACGAGGTGCTTAGGAACATGGTTTAATGGGGGGATGGCAGTGTTAGGTTAACTGTTGGACTTGATGATCTTAAAGGTCTTTTCCAACCTAAACGGTTCTATGATTCTATTCTATGATTTTCCTGTCTCTGTTGTACCTGAGATGGTTACAGCTATGTTACTGCCAAGTACTGAGATGCATGTCATAGGCTGGCAGTTTTACAAATAAAGATTTAAAAAACACAATAGTGAACTAGGAACTCCAGATACACAGCCTCTGAACAAGAACAACCCATTTCCTCTGAAAAGAGAAAATAAATTGGTTGGAAAGAAAATTATTTTTATCAATTTGGTGATCTTAAAACAGTAGGGACAGAAGGCTATAGGACTCCACTGTGAATTCTGCAGTGCTACTAGGTTCCAGTCTCATTGGTTGCTGCAGGGATCAAAATGTCAACTGTCATACATGGGGGGTCTGGAGCCTGCAAATTCATTCTACAAGAAAGCAACCTAACATGCATGCAACCATGCTTTCTGGGATTGTTGGGATTTAAGGGAGGTCCAAAGAAGACCATAACAGTATGCTTTAAAAGCAACAAAAGCAAAGACAAGGATATGAGATTCATTCCTTCTTAATTCAAAACCAGCAGTTCACACCACAGTTCTGAAGAAACCTGATGGGACTAAGACTTGCCTGACCCAGATAGTTTTTCAACAGGGGAATAACAACACTGCAGAGGCGTGGGCTAAGTTTCTCTGACAGAAAGCATTCTGAGTTGTAGGACAGTGACTGTATAATTTAACTCCGGGAAAGGCTGCACTGAGCCCAAAACCACCTGGTTTCACATATAAACACACAACAAGCCTTTTCATTAAAATCCTTCCTACACTTTAGTTAAATTAAACAAAAGCTTTGGAATTTTCACATTCACTCTCCTCTTCTCCTATATGAGCTGATAAATCACAATCATGCTGCCTGTGTGGGTCTTTATCATCAGATAAGGATTAACGTTCTATGTAATACTTACCTTAAAAATACTTTATACATGTAGTTCCCTCCAGTGTTTGTCTACACAGCTAGACAGTGTAGACAGTATTGTAACATTCTCACTTCCCAGTGATTCGACTGCATTGGAAATCAGAGGCTTGTAAGAGAATGTGCAGCACATCGTGCAAGTTAGAAGGAGTGGGAAGTACACTTACTCTGCTTATCATTCCTTTCTTCTATTTACCCACTTTACTTCCCAAAACAAGCTTGCAGTACTTGATGCAAGCTGAACAAACACTGCAGACATCAAATGTTTCTGGTTCATGTATGGTATGAATTACTTGCGCCAAACAAATCCACCAAAGTGTAATTACTCTTTAAACCAAGTAATTACTCATACTCAGAAAGTACCGAGTTAAGTGCTGTCTGGATTACTTCTTAAATAAACCAATGTTCTGTAATACTCTTTTGTCTCAGAAAGAGAGCTGTTTGATGTTTTATATGGGACATAATGTTTCTTTAGTTTTTAAATCTTGGCTTCAGCATTCCCACCATCCTTCATATGCCTTGTTTCAGCACTCTTGTTTCCCAAACAGTGACCAAACGCAATAACACAGAGTCTTCCACTGTCCAGTGTTTCAATGTAATATTTTCCTATATAGTAGGAAGACTACATATACATCTAATTCAGAAATTGGGAAATTAGATATACATCTAATATAGCTCTGTGGTTGTGAACAGCTACAGGCACTAGAAGAACATACCTTATTGCAGAGGTGGCAAACACCTGTCCATTAGATCCTATGCTCAGAACAATAATTGAGGCTACTACCACAATTAGATCTGTTAAAAAAAAAAAAATGCATTAAATGTTAGCTCGCAGCACTGAAACACTGACTACAGTTTCTTCCATGATGAATTTAATAATGGAAATTTTGAAGATCCTGACAGATCAGGCAGCTTGCCACAAAAACAACAAAGGCAAAGAGAAATGAATCCACATTTTCGCTCAAGGCTCTTGATTTAAGAGGGAAAGTAAGGGTTTGCTTCGATCAATAATGAAATGCATAAAGTCAAGTATCATGCACATATACACGCACATACAGTTATTTTTAAAATTGTATCAAAGCTGTAAAGTCAAGTTTTCAAAGTTTGGGGAACTGTCAGAACAAAGATTGCCTAAAAAGAATCAGAGTTGTTGGTTTACTTTGTGATACAGTCTTTAATTGTATGAAAAAATGATTGTTTCCAGAGTTCCATTTTTTCCACAACTCCACAGTTTATGCAGTTCCAGCATTATACAATGCAAATGATGGATTGTGTTCACAGTGCCAGCATCCCTTCCTTTCTCTTATCCTAGTTCAGTGAACAGGTCTATTGCTTTTCATTATTGAGCCCCATTCCAACATTATTCTGAGAAGACATTTTTCCAATTTCCTCATGGACATTTCTGTGGTAATCCTCTTCAGAGCATCTACCTCCAAATTCTAACCAGAAAATAAAAGATAGTATTATAAATGGGTAGCAAATGTAGACAGAATGAGGAAAAGTTTTGGTAAATTTTCCCTGCCAGTTTTAAACAGGCAGTTTATTCTTCAGAGCACTTAACATTATATAGCACTTCAAAAAAAACAGTGCCTGCTGACTTCACTTGCAGCTGTGAGAGCTCAGAACCTCTGTAACCTGACTTCAAAGTGTTCATTTGGACATCCAGAAAATGAGGCATGCTTGTGAAAACTGATTTATATGACTGTCACAGAGTTTCCGTGTGATGCCTAGGCAAGATGCAGGATAGAATCCAACTCCAGGGGCAACAACAGTTGACTTCAACAAGGGTAACTTTTTTCCTCTCCTGTCAACATTCTCCTGCCTCATTCACAACTGTGTAGTTGCTGCAACAAACATTGCAGCAGTTCTAAAACCAACAGCATCCTTTACTCTCTGACTTGCATTAATTTCCAGTATCAGTCTGATTTTTGCTGTAAAAGCAGGATTCCTCCCCAGGGGGTAGCATTCAATCAGACTGTACTACAATAATTGTACATTTATGAAAATGAAAATAAATATAGGGAGAAACAAGTTAAGGCTACAGAAAGAGCTTCTGTTTTGGGATAATCTTAATTTTTGAGTACCTGATCTTCCAAATTTTTTATGCTGTTCCTTTATCATGTATGTGCGTGAACATACGTTTGTAAACACTCAAAATTTAGCAAGAGTTTTCCTCCCATCACATTGTAATACAGATCTTCACCCTTAAGCAAATGATGCACCCAATGTCCTTACTAAATTATCAGACATACATATTCATCCAATGACCAGCACCGAAGGAGGAAAAGAATGACACTGAGGAAATGAGTTTCAATCAGGTAGTGACAGTAACATAGATTTTTCATTTGTACTTTCCACTTTTCTGAAAGTGTCCCCTTCCCATCCCCCCCCCACACACACACCCCCACCCCCCACAGTTTGTTTTATCTCTGCTTCTTCTCTGTTCCTAGTTTTCATGGCAGTTTCCAATGTTTGGGCTTCTCATACTAATCCCAATTTGGTAATTCAAACAGTCCTATTTTATACTCTAGGTCTTCAGCATACCTTTCTGCCCTTACACTGCCACCTTTCAATCCCACATATTTTCAGCCCCTACTTTTTTTTCCTCCAACCTCCTGTTTGCTTGTCAGTCTCTTTATACATTCTTCTCCCAGACCTGTATATCAGCATTCACCCTCATGTCATTTCACAGAGCCTGTATGTCCCAGTCCATTCCTCTTACCCAGCCACTTCACCTCAGCATTCAAGTCTGGTATTTTCCCTTTCCATGTGCTCTGGGCAGTTTCAGGAAGAACACTATAAAAACACAACAGATTTTCCACTTCCAGCCCCAGCACTGCTGCTGAGAGAAACCTGAAATTGGAATTCTGCAGGCTCACTGCACATTGAATCTTTGAAGAATATAAAAGCATTCTCTAGCAGGGCCTTTTAAGCATAAACAAGCTACCAATTTTTCAGAGGCTTTTTGGTCAGTCAGCTTGGAGTTGATTTTCAGTGACAATCAAAAAGCTGTTTTCTCATTAAGTTTCAAGTATCCGCTTCAAAGTGTGGAAGTGCTAGTGCTTCTCCATAAGAAATCACCAGAATTGCCTTTTTCAGGAACAGCTTAAACATTTAGCATGGAATGTCTCCACAAGACTCAAACTGAAACAGATACTTGGCATGGAAAATTTCAGGATAAAGAGCCAACTTTTATTTAAATAACTTTTTCAACTCTAACAAGCATTAGTATTTAGATTAGCATTACATTAGTATTTATGTCAGTTTTTAAAAAAGAAAGTGTCAGGAAGCCTTGCTAATTTCAAAAATTGAATTCCAGTAATTTATAAACAGTGATATGTGGATATCCTTCTCAAACATTCCACCTACTTATGTTTGCAAACATGTCTGTACATATACATAAGGTGTAGCGAGACGAAAATGGCATAGCATCATCTATGCATGTGCACTACACATGTAGATGACAGACCTACAGAAATCACATTCCCTGCAATTTAGCAGGTGTAGTACACAGCTTTGAAAACTTCATCCACTGCTAGGCCACTGTGCCCGTGGCTTACTCTTATGTTCTGAATCCTTGAGGAATTCCAAACAGCTGCCTTTTTTATCTAAAAAAAATCAGCTTGCCAGTGAAATGTTTCTTACTTATTTATGCATAAACTTCAGCATAGCACATAGCAACACTTATAATGCAGCTTACTTGAGTACTGCTTTTTTTTGGTCAAACTGGTGACTTGTTTCTAATGTTTCTAGAATGCAATTTTCAGCTTTGTGATTAAAAGCAATTTATCATTTTCAAGTTTAAAACATGTTTAGAACAAAAATATTTGCATTTCTATTTTAATTTTTAGTTGCTATAGTATTTTACAGAAAGTAAATTGCCCTCAGCTTGCAGGTGTGTTATGACTAGTCTGGAGATAATATGACATCCATAAGGACTTAAAGAGATTATATAGATATATGTTTGAATTTGATTTCCATCGCATTGTTTTTTGCTGAACCTTTGTGTTGTATCAGCACTTCATAAAGTAGGTTTAAACAAGTTAACTGGACCTTTACATATCAGGTGCTGATGCTTTTTCAGAGCTGTATACATAACCAATTAAAGGTGCTCATAAATAAATTTCTATTGTCCTTAAGGACAATATGAGATGGACACACATATGCAGTCTCAAGTCTTTACCCCAGTAACTTATGTCCCCCTTATGTCTTTCAAACAGCATGCTGTTAAAACCAGGAGAAAGAAAAGTTAATTCACAAATTGGTTCTTTGTGACATTTTCTGCAACAACAACAAAAGGATAAATGAGGCTGTGAAAGGACATTCTCTTGATTTTGTCTGTGCTTGGTACCTGCCTTTCATAAAACCCTAATTAGGCTGGGATTTTCAGAAACATTTAGCTCCTAACCTAACCCTACTGACATAGTAAGTAATGGAAGTGTTAAATCAATATTAAGGAAAGGTATCACTACTACTGCTGCTGCCATAGTACATAAGCACCGCACACTCTTCAAACATGGTAATTCTGTGAACTAGAAACTGAAGAAGCATAGAGAGACAAAGTGATTTTTTTAAGGATTCTTGGTATGCTGGGAATGAATTCAATCTATGTCTCCTGACAGGTTCTTCAATTACAGAACTATCTTTTTTCACTTACATGTAATCACCTATGATCTGTCTGCAAAGAGGAGAAAAATTAGGCTAACTTTAGAAAACCTACCTAAGAAATAAAAAGTTTTATTTACAAGGTAGAGAAGTTGCACCATTTTCCATTTTAGATAAAATTTTAAAAGACCATTCAAGAAACAGTGTGGCCTATATTAACCTTTTCCTTCCCCAGTTATAGAAGTTGCATGTTAACATACTATTCCATGCAGCATGGGATGCAATAATATTAAAAAAGTTTATAAAAGAAAGTAAAAACTATGCTTGACTACTAAATCTCTTTCTGGTAATAAGCACCAAAATATTTTTTATTTACAATTAAAGAGAGGAAACAAGGAAAGAGAACAAGAGAAATTAAAGAAGTTCAAAGTTGAACTTTCTAAGAATTAATCCAAATTTTAGTGTGGACAAAAACCCATTAAAAAATATCTCTGACATTAAAGACATTTAAGTTATATTTTCTGACTTTAGAATGAAGACTTCTGTATTAATGCAAAAGTAAAATGAATACCTTATTTTTTACATTCCTTTCTAATACTTTAATTTCTTTTTCTAGTATTTGTATTTTATTCTTGTTGATTTGAAAATGATAGGATGAGTCAGTATGAATCTATCATTCACAGCAAATGTATTTCCCAAGTTTAGCTATTTGGATTAGTGTAGACAGTTCCAACCTACATTTGATATGTAAAAGCAAATCTTGACTTTGCTCTTCAAAAAGGAAATCCTGGAGGCGCAAGAGCAGGCCCTCCCCATGTGCCAAAAGATGAGCCAGTGTGGAAGAAAAACAGCCTGGCTGAACAGAAAGCTTTGGCTGGATCTCAGAAAAAAAAGGAAAGTCTATGAGTTTGGAGAAGGGGCAGGCATCTCAGGAGGACTACAAGGATGTTGCGAGGTCATGCAGAGAGTAAATCAGCAGGGCTAAAGCCCAACTCGATCTTAAATTGGCCAATTCTGTGAAAGATAATAAAAAAAAATGTTTCTATAAATATATTAACAACAAAAGGAGAGCCAAAGAGGATCTCCATCCTTTACTGGATGCAGGGGGAAGCATGGTGACAAAGGATGAGGATAAGGTTGAGGTACCTAATGCCGCCTTTGCCTCAGTCTTCAATAGCAAGGTCAGCTGTTCTCTGGGTACCCAGTCCCCTGAGCCAGAAGGCAGGGATGGGAAGCAGAACAAAGTTCCCATGATCCAAGAGGAAATGGTTAGTGATCTGCTCAGCCAAGTAGATATATACAAGTCCATGGGGCCGGACAGGGTCCACCCAAGGGTACTGAGGGAGCTGACAGAGGTGCTCACCAAGCCATTTTCTATCATCTATCAGCAGTCCTGGATGACTGGGGAAGTTCCACTTGAATGGAGGTTAGCAAATGTGTCACCCATTTACAAGAAAGGCTATAGGGGGCATCCAGGGAACTACAGGCCTTTCAGTCTGACCTTGGTGCCAAGGAAGGTCGTGGAGCAGACCATCTTGAATGCCATCCCACAGCATGTCCAGGAAAACCAGAATATCAGGCCCAGACAGCATGGGTTTATGAAAAGCAGATCCTGCTTGACTCACCTGCTCTCCTTCTATGACAAGTTGACTTGTGTAGTGGACAAGGGAAAGGCTGTGGATGTAGGGTACCTGGACTTTAGTAAAGCCTTTGACACCATTTCCCACAGCATTCTGCTTGAGAAACAGGCTGTCTATGGCCTGGAGAGGCATACTCTTTGCTGGGTAAAAAACTGGCTGGATGGCCAGGCCCAAAGAGTGGTGGTGAATGGAGCTAAATCCAGTTGGAGGCTGGTCGCAAGCTGTGTTCCCCAGGGATCAGTGTTGGGGCCAGTTCTGTTTAACATCATTATTAATGACCTGGATGAGGGGATCTAGTGTACCCTCAGCAGGTTTGCAGATGACACTAAGCTGAGTGGAAGTACTGATCTGCTTGAGGGTAGGAAGGCTCTTCAGAGGGATCTGGACAGGCTGGATTGATGGGCTGTGGCCAGTTGTTTCAGGTGCAACAAGGCGAAGTGCCAGGTCCTGCACCTGGATCAAAACAACCCCATGCAACGCTGCAGGCTTGGGGATGAGTGGCTGCAAAGCTGCTTGGCAGAGAGGGATCCGGAGATAATGGTCAACAGCCAACTGAATATGAGCCAGCAGTGTGCCCAGATGGCCAAGGCAGACAACAGCATCCTGGCTTGTATCGGGAATGGTGTGGCCAGCAGGAGTAGGGAAGTGATTTTTCCCCCTGTACTTGGGACTGGTGAGGCTGCACCTCAAATACTGTGTTCAGTTTTGGGCCCCTCACTAAAAGAAGGACATTGAGGCACTGGAGTGTGTCCAGAGAAGGGCAACAAAGCTGGTGAGGGGTCTGGAGCACAAGTCTGATGAGGAGCAGCTGAGGGAACTGGCGTTGTTTAGCCTGGAGAAGAGGAGGCTGAGGGGAGACCTTATCTCCCTCTACAACTACCTGAAAGGAGGCTGTAGCGAGGTGGGTGTTTGTCTCTCGTCCAAAGTAACAAGTGATAGGATGAGAGGAAAAGGCCTCAAGTTGTGCCAGGGCAGGTTTAGGTTGGACATTAGGAAAATTTCTTCACTGAAAGGGTCATTAAGCATTGGAACAGGCTGCTCAGGGAAGTGGTCGAGTCCCCATCCCTGGAGGTATTTAAAAGATGGGTAGATGAGGTGCTTAATGACATGGTTTACTAGTGGACAGGGACAGTTGGACTTGATGATCTTAAAGGTCTTTTCCAACCAAATGATTCTATGATTCTGTGATTCTATGATTCTATGTTGTATTCTTAGGGGAATTTTAAATGTGAAAACAGTACTGACACCTTTGAATGCACAACCAGCTGTAGTAATTTTTAGCTTTTCTTAACAAAATACACTGTATCTTCTCCAAGGGTTATACAGACATTAATTTTTACTGTGGTAGATGCACAATACCAGTATACAGAACCACTATCAAGTTGAAATAATAGTTTGATGGGACTGCCACATTTTCTCCTGCACCTGTGTACTCCAATATACCTACCCAAGAAGCATTTCTTAATGGAAACAGAAGTCAAGAACATCATAAGGAGAAAAAAGTTACCTATAGGCTTCAAGGTTAGATCATGAAACTAGATCAGCTCTAGAATCAGCTGAAGAATTTGTTTGCATGTAATGAAACTCTTCTTTGTTAATAACCCCAAACTGAGCACAGTATCTCGTCACATTATTCACTACCCACATCTAGATGTATAATAGAATAAGTTGTTTCCTGAGTTTTTGCACCAAGTTTCATAAAGTCACAGGTGGTTAAGAAAACATCAGCTCATTCTCTCCCTTTTTCACCTCTCCCACTTTGCTCTATTTAAAACTCAAGTTTGTGTTTGAGTAACACAAAATTCACATCTCTACTGGAGTCTATATAAAATCACAGGCTTAAAACAGAAACACTGATTTTATGGTCTACTATGGTTTTGTCTGAACATCACCTATTATTAATCCTTCACTGTGCCACAGGTTCTGTTAGGCACCTCTCCCCCTAAACTCTCTCCTACTCCAGAGATGCTACCCACAATAGTCCCTCAAACCATCTAAAACTGCTTAACTTTAGCACTATGCAGGGGAATTTTTCCTGACTTATACTTTGCACATTGCCATGTTCTTCCCAATTGATACTCCCCTTGGTGTTTGCTTACTACAGGAGACCTAAGAAAGGATTTTTGGTCCAAAATCTTGTCAGTTTTCTCCAATAACCCATGTAGATTTAGTAAAGATTTCTTCACTTTACAATTTTTCCTTTCTTAAGCTGATGTCTGCCTGTCTCACAGCCATATTTTAAATACTCAGTTCTAGCAATCCAAAAGAAGAAATAATTGCATAGGTTCACAAAGCAGATAAATGTTTGAGTAATAGAAGACATAGCTCTGAATTGCAATATGGTTTCTGCAGTAGTTGACATATTTACCTTAAAATGGATGATAATAGCAAAGTTAAGAAAAAAAAAATTAAATCTTACCGATAATTGATATTGGCTTTCTGGCAAACCGTATTCTTCCCTGGAAGCCAACATACTTACTCCTGCAGCCTGCAGACCACAATCGGACCACATATTCAGCACCAAAAAACACAACCAGAACTATTTCCTATCAGAATGAAAATGACAAAATATCAGTTTTTTTCATTAAAAGACAGGCTACAGTTTGCACATCTAATTTATTCCTATGACTAATACAAATAAGCTTGTTGAGATGAAAGATACAATAAAAAGTGTTATGCTTTTTTATGCCAGTACATAAAAGGGAGACATAATCTGTTCCTGAATGTGATTTGCATGAATAAAACAATGGTGTAAGCTCCAATCCATCAGTATATCATAGGGAAAAAACACAGTATTATTCTTATTTTGTTTCTTTCCAAAACTTAAAATTTTAAAAAATAAGCAATGGAGGGAGGCTACAAGCATATCATTCCTAAAACTAGCAAGTGTATGAAACATTTCTGGATCATGAAGCAGAATTTATAAACATAAAACCAGAAAGTGTAATGTCAACTTTTATATATTCAATATAGAACCATAGAATATGTCAAGTTGGAAGAGACCTATAAGGCTCATCAAGTCCAACTTCCTGTTCATTTCAGGACTACCTAAAATGAAACCATGTGACTAAGCACATTGTCCAGATGCTCCTTGAACTCTTATCAGGCTTGGTGCTCCCTGGGGAGCCTGTTCCAGTGACCAATCACCCTCTCAGTGAAGAACCTTTTCCTAATGTCGAGTCTGAACTTCCCCTGACACAGCTTCATTCCATTTCCTTGTGTCCTATCGCTGATCACCAGAGAGAGGAGATCCGTGCCTCCCCCTCCACTGTACCTCTTGAGGAAATTGTAGACTCTGAGGAGGTCACCTCTCAACCTTCTCTTCTCCAAGCTGAACGAATCAAATTACCTCAGCTGCTCCTTGTAAGTCTTGCCTTCAAGGCTTTTCATCACCTTGTTCACCCTCCTCTTGACACACTCTAACAGTATGTCTTTCTTAAATTGAGGCATCCTGAACTGCTCAAGGTGGGGCTGCACCAGTGCAGTGTAGAGTGGGATAATCGCCTCCCTTGACCAGCTAGCTATGTTGTGCTTGATGCAACCCAGGACATGGTTGGCCCTTTTGGCTGCCAGCGCACACTGTTGACTCATATTTATCAACCCAACTCCCCAGATATCTTTCTGTGGTGCTTCTCCCCAGTCTCTCGTCCCCCATTTTATATGTACAACCAGGACTGCATCATCTCAGGTGGAGAATCCAGCACTTGCTCTTGACAAATTTCATATGGTTGGTGATTGTCCAGCTCTCTAGTATATCTAGATCTCTCTCTAAGGCCTCTCTACCCTCAAGGGAGTCCACAGGTCCTCCTAGTTTAGTATTGTTGGCAAATTTACTTAACGTACAGTCAATTGCTGCGTGCAGATTATTTATAAAAACACTAAAGAGCATTGGCCCTAAAACTGAGCGCTGGGGAACCCCACTGGTGACTAGCTGCCAGCCTAATGTAATCCCATTTTCTATAACCCTTGGAGCCCAACCCATCAGCAAATTTCTCACCCAATGTATTACAGACTTGTCTATCTGTGTGCTGGACAGTTTATCCAGAAGGATACTGTGACAGTATAAAAAGCTGAGCTAAAACCCAAAATGACCATATCTACCGACTTCCCTTGGTCAACTATGCGTGACTGTGTCATAAAAGGAAATTAAGTTGATTAAGCAGAACTTTCCCCTTGTGTACCTGTGCTGGCTATGACCAATGTGTTGTCCCTCAGGTGGTTTTCAGTAACTCCCAAAATAACCTTCTCCATAATTTTACCAGGCACTGAAGTGAAACTGACAGGTCTGTAATTACAAGGGTTTTCCCTCTTACCCTTCTTGAAAATTGGGACAATATTTGCCAACTTCCAGTTAACTAGGACCTCTCCAGTCTCCCAAGACCATTGAAAAACAATGGATAGTGGTCCCACAATGACATAAGCCAGCATTTTCAGTACCCTGGGATGAATCCCATCAGTCCCCATAGATTTATGTGCATCCAGCTGGAGCAGCAAGTCTCGAACAAGTTCAGGGTCAGCTGGGAGCTTATCATCCCCCCAGTCATGGTCTTCCAACACAGGGCTCTTGGGTTCCCGAGGCCCATCATTGGTGTTGAAGACAGAGGTGAAGAAGACATTAAACGTCTCCACTTTGTCTACATCCTTATTTGGGAGGTGACCAACCTCATCAAGGAACAGCCCAATGATATCTCTGATTCTCCTTTTGCTATTAACATATTTTTAAAAGCCCTTTTTGTTTTCCTTCACAGTGCTGCCCAGCTTGAACCCTAATCGAGCTTTGGACTCATGAATTTTCTCCCTCCTATGGCAAACAGCATCTCCGTAGTCCTCTAGCATTGCCTGTCCTTGCTTCCAATGTCTGTACACTTTTCCGCCTAATTTCTAGAACAAGATCCCTGCTTAGGCAAGCTGGCCTTCTCCCCCACTTGCTTGACTTCCGACACTTAGGAATTGCCTGCTTCTGTGCTCTTAAGAGCTGGCTCTTAAAAAGTGACCAGCACTCATGGACCCTAATACCTTCAGAATCAGGTTCCCAGGGAACCTCACTAACTAGTTCCTTCTGCAGCCCAAAGTCTGCTCTCCCATATCCAGGATCAGAGTTTTGCTGGCAGTTTCTCTCTTATCACCAACTTTTGAAACGCAACGACTTTGTGAGAACTGCGAACAAGACAGCCACCAATCACCACTTCTCCCACAAGTCCTTCTCTGTTTACAAACATCACATCTAGGAGGGCACCTTTCCTAGTTGGCTACCTGCACCAAGAAGTTATCTTCAACATACTTCAGAAATTTCCTGCACCTGTTTGTGTCCACTGTATGATATTCCCAGCTGATGTCTGGGAAGTTAAAATTACCCATAAGGACAAGGGCAGCTGATCTAGAGATATGCCTTAATTCCCTGTAGAATAATTCATTGGTGTTGTCGTTGGGTGGTTGATAGTAGACTCCCACAACAACATCTGTTTTATTTGTTTTCCCCTTCATCCTTATCCAGAGGCTGTCAGCTGTGTTATTGCCAACTGCCACTTGGGTGGCAGCATGTTCCCATTGGAGCTCTGTCTGGGAAGCTGCATCAGTTTTGGTGGGTGCAGAGTTTAGAAAGGACATGGCCTTCTGCTGGGTGGGTACCATTGCTCTCTTGTTGAGCCAGCAGAGCTACAGCGCCCTCCCTGCAGGCAAACTGCCATGCCATGCCCTCTTTGCCCACCCTGGTTGCTAGCGCTCCCCAGGGTTTTCTTTTACAGGTGGGGAGGGCGGGGCTTGACCCCTCATGTCTTGTCAGCCACTGTCCCATGACTGTGGTCTCCCGGCAGGTGTCTCAGCTCTTCCTGAGGTTTCCCTGCTTCAGGATCCCACCGTGCACTGTGGTACAGCACTCTGCTGCCAATTGTGCCGGTACCAGAGCTGTTCACCTCGGCGACTGAAGCGAGCAGTATATATACAGCATATAAAATAAATGAATGATCTGTATTTTAATATTGCTTCTCTCTATAGCACTATATTGTAAAGCACTCGTGCATAGCCAAGGATCAGTATACTTTGAGATACTTCTAAAGAAAGCAGATTAGTAAGGATCACAGTGTGGACAGATTTGTTGAGATCTTTCTTCCTTCCTTCCTTGTTTTCCTCTGCCATTGCAAAATGCTAACACAACCAAAGTACAGCTTCTAGGCTTTGTTCCAACTCAAACTGTATCCAGTAACTCAGAGTCACCAAACACCTACTACATAAAGTACAGCTTTGGAAAATATTTATACTTAAAAATGCTTGCAATCTGCACCTGGGGAATTCTAAAGCACCCAAAGAGTGAACACACTTAAATTACAATTTTCACTGAATAACAATACCAACATGTCTTTAAAACTGACATTCTGAATGGTTGAAAAGAGACCAAAATATTTTAAAGTTGAAAAACAGATAAGAAAAACTCTACACTAATCTGCAAAACTTCACATCAGTTTTGATTTTTAACAAAGTTAGGTTAACATTTCTGTATTCGCTTCTAGCTCCTTGTTTTGCCTGGAATGAGAACCAAGAAATATGCACAGTCTTCCTCTGTTTTCATGGCACTTTCAGCCTGACTATAACCAACGATTAGTAGAAAGTTAAGAAAGTTTACAGCACAGTTTCAAGAGAGAAGCACAAGAAAATACACAGCAAATTAGCTCCACAAGTTTGATTTTTTTAATTAATGTATTATCTAGAGTTTCTACAAGTAAAACTTCTAAGTTCGTGGTCTGTCTGAAATCTAAATGCAAACATTTATTCAAACATAACAGTCAAAGCACAATTTAAGAACAATCTTCAAAGGAAAACAATTCTTGCTTTTCAGAAATCTGGCAAAATGCTCTTTCGTTTATTAAGTTCTCTACATTTTTAGCAGGTTCCTGCCATCATGACTCAGTAGCACTTGTTTTCATGTTTCTTATTAAGGATCTCTTATTTCCACCAAAGGAAGCAGAACACTGTCTATATGGACCTAATAGGCCTGCTGGAGGAATAGCACTGAAGTTTTGCAGTAGACTCTGAAGTCATGAGCACTTCTTTCTGTAATTAGGCAGAAAGCTAGTACCAAAGCTTGAACTGAAAGAGCATTTCTGAAGCAAACAGTTCCATGTCCTTATCTGCAGACTAAAATGGCTGAGGTCCACTAAGCTCCACCTCAGAAATACATGTGTTCCCAGTCTTAGAGGGAGAAACACAACTAGAAAGCATAGCTTAAGTGATTTTGTTGACAGTGTTGGTAACTTACCCTTTGGCAAGGGAAGATATCCATAGCAATTCAAAGTAAAACAAATGTGCCATCCAACTGCATCAAAGGCATGCTTCTGCCACTCAGTGGCAGTTTATTCAGTGTCCGTCCTAACAGACAGCACTGATGGCAGTGGAAGAATCATTCCTACAGAAACTGTATATTAGAATCACTGGGTCAGTTAGGTAAAAAATTATGTAGAAAGGAGACAAGCAGATAAATGCTGAGGAAGCAAAAACTTCTCAGGCTTAGGTTATTCGTCTGAGGGTACTTCTAAAAGCTGAAATTAAAACTATGCCTGTCCTGATGGTATTTTATTCTCAAGGCAAATTCCATAGCCTATGATTTTCCTGATCTAGTTAGCGGTGTCCCTGCTCACTGCGGGGGGTGTGGACTAGATGACCTCTAGGGGTCCCTTCCAACCGAAAACATTCTATGATTCTATGGTTCTATGATTTTATATCAGCTACCAACCAGAACCCATCTTGGTTACACCCAGGAAGCCCTGCTGAAGTCAATAAGGCTGCACAGGAAAAGAAAAATAAAATGTTGACAGGAAGGAGGAAGAAAGAGGAATCTTAGTAAATAAAAATGTCTTTAATAAATTTGAAGTTAATTACTGATCTCAGTTCATTTTGTCCTGGATAGGTGTCCACATTAACAAAACCACAGCCGTTAACACATTTGTTGGCAGCCTCAGACAGGCCAAAGACCAAAGGAGCATGGAAACTGGACAAACATCATAGTTCTATAGGTGGTCCCTCAAAAAAAGAAGATTATGAAACTTACACTGTTGTGTGTACTTCTAATGAAAGATAGAAGACATCCGTTTCCAGGGCTGTCAAGGCTGATCAAGTTTCACCTCACTAAATTCACCTTTAAGAAAGCCCTAACCTGCCTCCTTTTCCTCCTATACACATAAACACTTTTCAGAACCTTAAATTTATTGCCTCACATTTACCTTCTGGTAAAGAAAAAAATACCAGCAATTTTCTGGAAAGTCAGAAAAAATACTTGTTCTCACTGAAATTGCAACAAAAGATGGTGAGGAATTGTAGACAAACCATGAACCAGAAAAAAACTGCAAAAAAACCCTGCAAGTTAAATAGTATGCCAAATATGCTCCTGATGATTGACATCCATCTGTATGTCAGTTTGAGATCTTTCTCCAACTTTCTGAAATTTTCCAGAACCCTTGCTTTCAAAATGGCATTATACTTACAAGGATCCTGCAAAACTTTTTATTTAGGCTCCCAGCAGTATTTTTCCTTCTCCTGCAAGTGGTGAGGGAAGAAATACATGATGGAGGATTCTCAGCAGTTTTCATAAACTCGGAAAGCCATTTGGCATCAACAGAATCATAGAATGTTTTGGGTTGGAAGGTCATCTAGGCCAACCCCCCTGCAATGAGCAGGGACACCGCTAACTAGATCAGGTTGCTCAGAGCCCCGTCCAACCTGGCCTTGAATGTTTCCAGGGATGGGGCCTCCACTACCTCTCTGGGCAACCCGTTCCAGTGTTTCACCACCCTCATTGTAAAGAATTTCTTCCTTGTATCCACTCTCAACTTACCCTGCTTCAGTTTAAAACCCTTACCAGGGATAAACTCATCTAATGAAATCAAAACCAAAAATAACAAGCAGGAACAAACCATTACCTCAAAAAAACAAGAGCCACATCAGGCTTGATCAAAATAGAGCTAGTAAATACCCTTGGCTACTCTATCTAGCAACCAGCTTTGAGTGTCAGCCTTCCATTTTTCTCAGCAACCCTCCTCTGAACTCCTATGAGGAAAGAAAGGGAAAGCAAAGCTGCATATCCTTTGAACAGAACAGCTGCCATAAACTGTCAGGACATTTGCCATGACCCACTGAAGGATCACGAGACAGGTGTGGAAAAACACAGAGCATGAGCCTCTGTCTGGGGCACTGAGGCACAGCCGGAGGCATACCGTATTGACAAAGGTACCAGTGGGGAGGGTCTTTAGGCAGCGCTGCAACTCGAATTGTCTTCCAGGAAGCAGAGCACAGAGTAAGGAAACAACAGTATGGACCAGATTCTTCACACTCACATGTTAGTCTCTTCCTGTTTTGTTAGTGGCAAAGGATACTCTGGGCAATTCAAATCACTACAGTAATGCTAGGGAAAGCATTTAACATGCAGTAACTGCCTATTGACTGTAAAGAATTGACATAGAATATAATTACAGATTTTAAACTGGGATTGTACTAGCTAATATCTCTGCCAAAGTCAGTAGTGGTGTTCCATTATTCTGTTCTTGTCCCTGTTGCCTGGGAAAAAAAAAACCCTAAACTCACACCTATAATATTCTTTGCCCAGTCAAGTGGAAACCCTTAAACTCATTTCATCTTTGTATTTATTTTTTTTCTTTTTCTTAAAACTAATTCTCTGCATAAGTCTTTCTTCTTCCCCCACAAAATAAATCATAAAAAATACATAATCATGTTTATGCTATTCTTACTATAACTCCATTTCATTAATTTTATTAAAAATAGTAAATATTTTTTAAAAAAGCTTAAAGGGAAATACATATGCAACTAACTTCCATCCATATCTAATTCAGTCAAATAAGAAACTCTTGTGGAAAAGCCATCAACTTTTACCCGAGAATGTAATTGATGACCAAATAAAAAAATACGCACATTAACACAGAAAATCAACATTTTATACAGGAGCGTGTGTAAATGAAATATATAGCCTGGAATTTACAATATGTTCCAGTATGGTTATGGATAACTGCACGGGGGAAGCAGGAGAAGGAAAGGAGTTCGGCTGGAGTGATTAAAGTGCACACATGAAAAAGACGAGTATTTTCTCAGCTGCAGCTGTGTTTTAGGTGGAGAGCACACACAAGGCTCTCTTCACTTTTTTTATTGGAATATTTAGGTGCTCGGGTAAAAGGAGGAAGTGGGATGGCTAAATGAATAGTGTGTGCTCACGAAGATTCAATCAAGGAATGGCAGCTCAAAACAATGAAGCCTCAGAAGCAGGCATAAAGGTTTAATAGTCCAAATGTTTGCACACGTGTACTTATGTCCAAAATTTAATCTGATAACCTGTCTTCAAGGTTTTCCAGTCCTTAGAGTTGAAAATATCAATTTAATGACCTGTTTACCTTAATAGTTACTCAAATGCTATGAAAACCTACTGATACTGAAAAAACTTATTTCCTACCATCGTGCTTGCTCTTATAAAGATGACAGACAAAAAGCATGAAAATAGAATATACAATATAGGGAAGAAAAGATGCCAAATGCTGCCAAAGTTGACAAAGTGTCCTATAGTATCATTAGGTTATTCAGACTTACATCTCTTAATGAAACCAATGCACTTAGTGTTCAAAAGTCTGTTGTTTGGATACAAATGGATTTGTTTAACATTTCTTAAAAAAATGTGTCCATGCATGCTTGATAAATATGCTGAATTTGCTGACTTCATACCATACTGTATTTTAAGCTTAATTTAAGGCATTGCTGACTTCAAACCTTACCCATTTATCGACATTTACTATTTATTTCCTGTACTGAATGAAGTTGTACACTAATGAGGGAAGCACATGGTGCTGTAGTCACCTTACCTGTGACAACTGCCATTCAAGTGAGTTGGGTGAGTCAGGGAGGAAGATTTACTTTTTAATTCTATTCAGGCAGGCAACAATTTTCTACAAAGAAAATTAACTACAGTCTCAATTATTTTTGAGCAGGACTTTTTCTCTGGGATTGCTTGATTCAGAAAGATACCACTAAGGCAAACACAATCAAATAGTGAATCAAGAAGATTCAAGAAGTTAGTCCCTGTTCTTCAGTTCTTCATTTCTCTATAGATCCACCAGTATCCCATAGGAGCCTTCTGGTTCCCCAGCAGCATGTCCTGAAGCCTGACCCAATGGGACCACCTCTGGTAGGAGGGGAATGGTTTAGCTTTGCTCCTGAAGTGGAATCTATCCAATGTGAATATCCACTTTGGAATTGTAAATAATCACATCCATGTTTCTTAACCTTTTGATTTGGGAGGGTCTCAAAATTTTGAGGAGAGGAATTGGAAAAATTCTGCATGTACCTCTCCACCTTCCTCTCACTCCCAAGTAAGAAATGTTTCTCTAGTCTCTTGGGACATGTTCTGAAACCACTTTGCACAGAAAACTCTATACAGCTAGAGTAAGAAGCGAGTAAAATTTGTCTAAGGGCATTATGAGTTGGCCCTTTGTTAATTCGCCTCAGCCATACTTATTGCACAATGGTTTCTATTTTAGATAGTTGAAAAGCACACGGCAATCATCCAATACAACATGTTCTGTACTGCATTAGGGCAACCCACAAGGTAATATAACCCCCAAGAATAACTGTATTATAACTCACATCAAGAAGCTTGATAGTTACATTTGATTCCAGAAAGACTATGGCAACTCAGGAAGATCACTTAGCAGACAACTTAAGCTTACAGAATATATTGAAAGACTTGTGGACTCAATTTTTTTCCTAATGTGTTTAGAAGTATGAAACAATATTCCATATCTATTTTAATAATGTCTTATATTGTAATAATATAATATTCCTGACCTATTTTTTTTCATTTTCCCACAGACCAACAAGAAGCCTAGAAAGAAACAGGGTTTCTCCCTCTTGTTTTCTCTCACACAGGTTTACAAGGAATAAAAGAATAGAGCAAAAGCTTTTGAGTCATGTGGGGTTTTTTATTCAGATATATTCTACACTAATACAGCCTGACTCTTCCATAGTATAAAAGAAATAGTATATTTTACCTGTGCCTTTAAGGGATTGGACACCTCATTAACACCTACTGTTACACAGGCAATATGCACTACATAAATATCACAAAATGCCACTAAATATTATGGGACCTACTCTGCATGCCGTAATCTGTAAGAAATCCATTACCATCTGTAAGAAATGATCTGGTGAGCCCAGCAGGAGGAGTACCTGTAAGCTTCATGTATTAGACTATCAATATATCACTTCACTAAACAGACCTGGAGAAGGCCCTGAGTGCTAATGCTATTTGGCAAAGCACAGATTTAGTTATAAATTGGCACAAAAGCAGGAAATTGATAAAAATTCCACCATTTTTATTTTCTAACACTGCTTTGATGGGATGGAGAAAATGTCCTCAAACCTATTAGAATACATACACTTTACTATAAAACATAGAGAAGACTAAATCTAGATTAAACTTATATACCATGCAGCCTTGTTTCTACTCTGCTAACAGATGAAAGATGACACAGCATTTTATGACATGACTACATAGCTTAAATGGGAGAAAGGACAAAAGCAGAGACATAAATAAAAGTAAAGAAGAGCTCCTCCACTGTAGACAGGAAGAGTGCAACCTCTTTTAAAAACACACTTTAAAAATGTTGTCATCAACTTACTACTTTCAAAAAGGAAAGCCATCCTGAGGTCCATTTCAGAAACAAAGCACTTAAATACACACATACCTTAGCTGGCTTAAGTAAGCCAGCTATGACTTGTTACTCTGAAGTTTGGGTACTCTGAGAAGCATAGCTTATATATACAGCAGGAGGATGTGTTCGTGGCATATGATGCAGAAGAAATCATTATATAAAGCCAAAACTGAGCAGTGACTTCAGAAAAGACACAGAACCATGTGACCCATCTGCAGCCTAGAACTCTTTCATAGAATCATAGAATCATAGAATGTTTAGGGTTGGAAGGGACCACCAGTGGTCATCTAGTCCAACCCCCCTGCAGTGAGCAGGGACACTGCTAACTAGATCAGATTGCTCAGAGCCCCATCCAACCTGGCCTTGAATGTTTCCAGGGATGGGGCCTCCACTACCTCTCTGGGCAACCTGTTCCAGTGTTTTACCACCCTCATTGTAAAAAATTTCTTCCTTACCTCTAGCCTGAACCTACCCTGTTCTAGTTTAAAACCATTTCCCCTTGTCCTAACACAGCTGGCCCTACTAAAAAGACGTTCCCCATCTTTCCTATAGGCCCCCTTTAGGTACTGGAAGGCCGCAATCAGGTCTCCCCGTAGCCTCCTTTTCTCCAGACTGAACAAGCCCAACTCTCTCAGCCTGTCCTCATAGGAGAGGTGCTCCAGCCCTCGGATCATTTTTGTAGCCCTCCTCTGGACCCGTTCCAACAGTTCCATGTCCTTCTTGTGCTGAGGGCTCCAGAGCTGGACGCAGTACTCCAGGTGAGGTCTCACCAGAGCTGAGTAGAGGGGCAGAATCACCTCCCTCGACCTGCTAGCCACACTCCTCCTGATGCAGCCCAGAGTACGGTTGGCCTTCTGGGCTGCCAGCGCACATTGCCGGCTCATGTCTAGCTTTTCATCCATCAGTACCCCCAGGTCCCTCTCGGCAGGGCTGCTCTCAATCCTTTCTTCCCCCAGCCTGTATTGATACTGGGGGTTACCCCAACCCAGGTGCAGGACCTTGCACTTGGCCTTGTTGAACCTCATGAGGTTCACACAGGCCCACCTCTCCAGCCTGTCCAGGTCTCTTTGGATGACATCCCTTCCTTCTGGTGTGTCAACCTCACCACTCAGCTTGGTGTCATCCGCAAACTTGCTGAGGGTGCACTCGATCTCGCTGTCTAAGTCATTGATGAAAATGTTAAAGAGCACCGGTTTCATGAGATCCATCCCCTTAAGCCCTGACTCCTAAATACAGCCACAGCATGAGCCTCTCGCCTGAAAAGCTTAAGCAGCAGCTGATGTGGGAGCTCTTACTCTTGCATCTCAGCCTTTTCTCCAACAGTATTTGCAAACAGAGGAACGTTAATAAAAGCTACATGCTAAATGTAGTCACTAAATGAGGATTGCTAGCAACAAAACAATGTGAGAGGTCAATGAGGGCCTACAATAAAGACAAGTGAGGACCCTGAAAACAGAGTCTGTAAGGGTATTGTGTACCCTCTCATACTGTACCACTATGAACTACGGGTGTTACTGTGTTTGGAAGATAGGCAGTTACTTTTTCCAGCAAAGAAACATGTCAGAGGAAAGCGGATGCATAAAGTCTGTCTCCCATAGGAAGAGGCACCACAGGAGCTGAGCTCATCTGGAAAACCACTGGAATCCAGGATCCAGCCTGGAAGGTGATCCGAGCTGAAACACTAAGACTATCCACCTTGTTTGTGGTTCTGCTGCAGAAAGCTTCTAGAACAGGACATGCCCTTTAAAGTCTTATCCCAGAAGAAAACTGAGAAAACTACAGTAGAAAACCACCCATTATGAGAATACAGCCAGAATCTAGTGACCCCTGGTGAAAGGAAAAGACTCAGAAGAACTTTACCTGTTTTAATTTATAATAGTTTTGTAAGAAAGTCTTCCTTTTTTGCATTGAAAACAGACCACTATTGGAGATAAGACGCTGAAACAACTCAGCTTTTGGTCCAATCCAGTATATCAATTCCTACACAGTTTTGCCATTACCACTTAGCCTGAAAACGTTGCAGTGATTTCACATTTGGATTGTGTGCTCTGAATGGGAAAGTGAATTAAGATAAACAATATTTCCTATGCCTCCTTCATTCCAATTGTAATGACCACAACATCAAATACATCATGGCATACAAGTAGAAATTAAATTTTAGAAGTTGAATCAATATGCTTTATAGCAAAAACATTCTATTTTCTCAAAGTCAAGAACACTCTCGGTATTCTTAAATTTAAAAAGCAATTAACATCAAGATGTTAAAACAGTGAAAATTTTGCCCTTCACCTACAACACTGTCATTATATACATTGATGATTTATTGTGTTCTGTTACTCATACTGTGTAAAAACATCATGTGTATGATAAAAATAATATTTTGTTCTTGTTTTTACAACAGCACAATTAGTGAAATTACTCCCACGAGCTAAGAAACTCTCTTTTGCAAGGTCTTTTACAATAAATATAAAAATCTGACTTTTGTAAACTACCATGGTGACCTCTCCTGGTAGAAAAATATATGACCTCTACCCATGACAGCACTCAATCAGATTAATCCTCAAAGGAGGAATTACACCTGGCCCATTTACAGTTTATTTTTGAATGCCATGTCCTTAGAGGTCTAGATGCCATTTACAAATCAAAACTGACACACAAACTACTAGATTGTTAAGAAAACACTACAGCCTCCTGCTGTATAGCCAAAAGCCTATACAAGAGGCTTTGGCAACTTTTTTAAAATAATTTTGCAATAGAATCATCTTAGAGTAAGATAAAATTATAACTGTATATATTAGGGAAAAAGTGGAAGGATAAAACATTACCTAAAAGTGATACAATGAAGAAAGCCTGAAAAAATAGATGGATATAAGCATAAGCAGGGTTTGCTGATAACATGGTATTTTTTGTTTTCTGGCATATATTTTTTAAATAAACCCAATAATTTCCATGGGAACTTTTAATACTCCTGAGCACTTTTTTATTTTTAATCTCAGTCACTTAGCTACTATGATCTTGGACTCAGACAAGTTCAAGGTTTGCCTATGATCATGCAAAAAGTCTGTGCTAATATATCAGCAACTCTTTGAGAATAGCTCAAGCCATTCTTTGCTTTGAACACCCACCCAACAATACTAATAGTGAAAATATATACATTTGTTGTATAATATGGACACACACCTGAAAGAAAGCTTTATACATCAGGAAGCCAACATGTCCATGTAAGTTTGACGGCCTCTCAGAAAAGAAAGTGGCTAAAGAACAAGCATAACTTTAAACTCTACAATAAATAAGATTTTAGAGGATTGTCCTTAGAATAAGGAGTATACAAGGAACACTTACATATAAGTTACAAATATTAAAAGTCAAAAAGAACAGTTAAGCAGAATTTTTGTAATGAGACATCACAAGCAATCAGCACTGATTCGATTGATCTGTTGAACACACAGAGCAATTTTCAACAAGTGAAAGCAAAAAGAAATAAAATTGTTAGAGCTCTGGGAAATCTGGTCAATGGAAATAGAGTTGACCCATGACAGGAATCCAAGGTAATGATAAAAATGCATACATTTATTTTAAGAACAAGTACGTTAAAACCAACTCTAGTATTCAAAGACTAACTTTTTCTTCTTTTAATCATTTATTACCAAACCATATATAAATATATCAGTGAAGAACTGAAGTGTGAAATTACTTCAAGGAGGTAGGGTTTCCAATTTAAAAGGAATAATACTATGCCTGTTCTCTTACTTTCTCAGAATATGAATTTTGAAAGACTCTTACATTAAAAAAGAATAACGAGCAACACGTAAGGATGATGGAACAAAAAGACAGCTGTCACATTTTGCCTTCTTCAGGATCAACGCTCTTCAAGAGCCAGTCAGAAAAGTGCATGTGGATGCAGCTCTGCAGGTCAGGCAGGAATCACAAACTCATTCTTCACTCAGTCACACAGTATTTAAGGAGCACTTATGAAAACCATTGGGAAGGTAGCAGATAAACACAAGTAATAATTAGGAGCCAATTCTATCAAAGACAGAAAGTGAAGTGTTGACTCAAGACTAAGTACTGACTGTAGGAAATCCCATAATCACTGTTCTTGACTTGTATTTGCAAGAAGCTATTAAAAAGGCAAGTGAACCCTGACAAATATCTCCATAAGTGCCAAAAGTGTCTAGAGAGTAATTAAATGGGGGCAGGGGGACGGGACAGAAAGCAATTTAACAATTCTTTCCTTCCCTTTTCTTACCAGAAGTATTAATCCATTTTTGAAAAGGAATTTTAAACCTGTTCCAAAATTCTGATGCTCACATCCCTGTTGGGAACAGGCTTTACCATGTGGTCCACAAAAAGGCAAGAAAGCCACATTCCCTCCCCTACCCTCAACTTGTTACTCTTAGAACATACCATACACCCTGGTTACTCACCTTCTGGTACTCAGGCATGGCATGATAATTTGTGAGGCTGTATTTCAAGTTCATAAACACCACCCTGGGCAAGATTATTTCAGAAACTTGTTTTTGGTATACAATAGAATAGGTTCTCTCTTTTCAGCAGTCCCAGTTACAGAACTGCCCATAGTCATCCCTCACACTGCTCTTTTGGCTCAGTGCTGCCAATTTGTTCTGGTTATCAAAATGGAGGATTTCGTAAGAGAGTACCTGCTCTGATATTTAAGGAATGAGATATTTGTCATGGTTTAACCCCAGCTGGCAACTAAGCTCTCCCCCATAGTGGGACGGGGGAGAGAATCAGAAGGGTAAAAGTGAGAAAGCTCATGGGTTGAGGTTAAGACAGTTTAACAGGTGAAGCAAAAGCCACACACACAAGCAAAGCAAACCAAGGAATTCATTCCCTATTTCCAATGGGCAGGCAGGTGTTCAGCCATCTCCAGGAAAGCAGGGCTCCATCATGCGTAACCATTACTTGGGAAGACAAATGGCATCACTCTGAACATCCCCCCTTTCCTTCTTCTTCCCCCAGCTCTATATGCTGATCATGACATCATATGGTGTGCGATAGCCCTTTGGTCAGTTTGGGTCAGCTGAGTGAGAAAGCTCATGGGTTGAGGTTAAGACAGTTTAACAGGTGAAGCAAAAGCCACACACACAAGCAAAGCAAACCAAGGAATTCATTCCCTATTTCCAATGGGCAGGCAGGTGTTCAGCCATCTCCAGGAAAGCAGGGCTCCATCATGCGTAACCATTACTTGGGAAGACAAATGGCATCACTCTGAACATCCCCCCTTTCCTTCTTCTTCCCCCAGCTCTATATGCTGATCATGACATCATATGGTGTGCGATAGCCCTTTGGTCAGTTTGGGTCAGCTGTCCCAGCTGTGTCCCCTCCCAACTTCTTGTGCTCCCCAGCCTCCTTGCTGATGAGGCGGTGTGAGGGGCAGAAAAGGTCTTGACTCTGCAAGCACTGCTCAGCAGTAACTAAAACATCCCTGTTTTATCCACACTGTTTTCAGCACAAATCCAAAACAGCACTACAGTAGCTACTAGGCAGAAAATTAACTATATCCCAGCCAAAACCAGCACATACTGGAAAAAATGCACAGGGACATCAGACAGAGAATTAAAAGAGGCATGACAGGCTTCTTCCAAAAGTTAGGTATTAAGCACTTAATGCACGAAACCATGATGCAACAAGCCACTGAAGGAAACATCATGATGGAAGTTAGTCACAGACCACATGATCAGACAAAGTCTTCTTTAAACAACTCAATAAAGTTCATGCCCTTGTTCTTATAGAGAACTTTAATTCAGCTATGATCTATTCAAAGAGCAACACAGTGAGATGCAAGCAATCTGAGAGATTTCTGGAGTGTTTCAGGAGTAACTTTTAGATACAGGTATTGAGTGGGCAACTGGGAATGAAACAAAGCTGGATCTGCTGCTCAGATATACAAGGAAAAATTAGTTGGGGATATAATAATCAGTGAAAATTCTTTGGATGTAGCATCCAAGAAATAATGTAATTCAAGGTCCTGAAGGGAGTACAGACCCCACAATTCAAGATAGCAAACTTCCAATTATTCAGGGAACCGATAGGTGGAATCCCATGGGAGACAACTCTGAAGGGTCAACAAGCTCAGAATAGCTAGCAGGTCTTTAAAGACAACCTCCTCCAAATGCAAGGAAGCGTTGAAAGCTGACAACAGGAGAACAAGGGAAGTGATTACCCCCCCTTTACTTAGCACTCATTAGATCGCACCTAGAATACTGCACCTGTTTTTTTCCACCACTACAAGAAAGACTTTGCTAAACTCGAGTAAGTTCTGCATAGGGCCACAAAGGTGGTCAGGGTGTTGGACCACATTTCCTGTGAGGAGAGGCTGAGGGAATTTGACTTGTTCAGCCTGGAGAAATGAATGCATGGGGGACCTCTGAGCTGCCTCTCAATACACACAAGGAGGTTACTGAGAAGATGGAGCCAGGTTCTTAATAGCAGTGCATAGCACGAAGATGAAAGAAAATAGACCATGGCAGAAGGATGAAAGATAGCAAATGAAAATTGAAACGGGGGGGGTTGTACTGAATATAAGGAAAACCTTCTTCACCATGAGGGTTGGTCAGGCATTGGAACAGGCTGCCCTGAAAGGCTATGCAGTCTCCCTGCTGGGAGGTTTTCAAGACTCAATGGGATAATGCCCTGAGCAACTTGGTCTGATGTCATCACTGACCTTATTTTGAGCAGAAGGTTGGACTAGAGACCTCCTGAAGTCCCTTCCAACACAAATTATTCTAAGATTGTATGAAAAGAAGAAACCACCAAGGCATATGATTCTAGATTTCTGTGAGATCCAGCATTTGCATACTATGACAAATGAAGATGCTGTTCCTTCCCATTAGGCAATCTGTAACTAGAGAGGCCACAATTATTTTGGAAAACCCTATTTGCCCTTTCTTCTTGGAAAATTCCAACATCTGCAGGAGCTGAAGAGAGGGATAGGCAGTGCGACTTTAGAAGGCAGACAGTAATATAGTATTTCCTTAAGTACTGCAAACACTTTATTCACAACTGTGGCCCATTCCATTGTACATGTTTCCCCAGACATTGTACAAGAACTTTCAGATTCAGCAGATCCTAAATACTGATGGATAGACAAATGGAAAAGCTCCCAACAGTACAGATCCAGGACCGAGGAAACCAGAGGAAACTAGAGATTCCTTTTCATACAACACTACACGTAGCAATCTGAATACAAAAACCTGCAAGTGCATTTAAGCTCTGTGGATTGTGAAATAACATGTACATTGTTGTTCTACCTAGAAGTCTTGTGATCCACTTTAAACACCATTTGAAACTCTAAGCTTTTCTCTGCAAGTATAAAAAAATCAGGAGGAGTTATGTTCTTGACTATCTATTCTGTTGGTGTTTATCAGCATGATCCATTGTGCTGATGCCACTGTCACTTCCCTCATTTGCTGGCTTGCTAAATAGTCAGAGGAGAAAAAAAAAAACCAACCAGGAATTAACAAAGATCATACAATGTATGTATACGGAAAAATGAAATTAGATTGCCTCAGACAGACCTGGCAAAAACCCTTCCAAGAGTGGCAGTGAATACACAAAATACTTGGTAGTATGAGAACAAAAACCTCCTTCAAATGACAGCATTTGCAAGTTCAAAACAAGCAATTTCACCAGTCCTACTACCATGGAAGTAAACTGATTTTACCACAAAGGTGATCAGATGGAGATTTACATGTTGTCTTTTCTTCATAAATGCAAAGAACAGAAATTTCCTTTAAGCCCAAGCAAGGACATCAAATAGACCAATTTACAGGAAAAATGAGGAAATGGCCTAAGTTGCACCAGGGGAGATTTAGATTAGATGTTAGGAAAAATTTCTGCACTGAAAGGGTTACCAGGCACTGGAACAGGCTGCCCAGGGAAGTGATTGAGTTCCCATCCCTGGGGGTATTTAAAAGATGGGTAGACATGGTGCTTAGAGACATGGTTTAGTGGTGGACAGGTATGATTGGACTCGATGATCTTAAAGGTCGTTTCCAACCAAATGATTCTATGATTTTATGACAGCATCAGCATCAGCCTGTATCAGAAGCTGTGGCTATGCAACATCTTAATAATCTCAAAGATGACAGATTGGCCTTAATATTCAAATGCAGGGCCAAAGAGTCATAATTTTTTCCTCCAGAATTCACTTGAATGTTCAGATACTTGAAAACATATGTTCGGGAGCAGGGGGAGGTGAGTAAAGGTTTGGGGCTTTTTTTACTTTAAGTTCCAGCAAGTGCTGATTCTCCTTATTCCATTCAAACTACAAACACTGCTTTGGAGGGCCTTCTCTCCTTAGTAGATTCACATAGCTTGTCTGAATGATGGTAGTTTTCACACTTGACAAGAAATTATCTTACACCACCCAGATGTATTAGGCACATTAAAAAAATAAGTCTATAAAACACAAGTATTTTCGTGGCTTAGGAGACATCTGCAGTTACATCTGTTACTAATGTGCCATATCTACCCATGACACATATTATCTGAATTGCATTTGGCACATAATCTCACCCTCTATAAGAAAATACAAAAAAATTTAAATGTCTACAAGTATCAAATGCTATCCTTCTTGTCAGGCCTTACCAACTTTCAACATTACAATTTTGAAGTTGATCCTTTCCATAATATTGAGGTTAATCTACCTCAATATAACAAAAAGCAGTTTTTCCACAAGTGAGAAAATACAGCACAAGAAGTACATGGAACTGTTGGAGCGGGTCCAGAGGAGGGCTACTAAAATGATCTGAGGGCTGGAGCACCTCTCTTATGAGAACAGGCTGAGGGAGTTGGGCTTGTTCAGCCTGGAGAAGAGAAGGCTCCAGGGAGACCTGATTGCGGCCTTTCAGTACTTAAAGGGGGCTTATAGGAAAGGAGGGGAAAATCTTTTTAGTAGGGACAGCTGTGACAGGACAACGGCTAATGGTTTTAAACTGACTCAGGGTAAGTTTAGACTACATATAAGAAAGAAATTCTTTACAATGAGGGTGGTGAAACACCGGACCAGGTTGCCCAGAGAGGTAGTGGAGGCCCCATCCCTGGAAACATTCAAGGTCAGGTTGGACGGGGCTCTGAGCAACCTGATCTAGTTAGTGGTGTCCCTGCTCCTGCAGGGGGGTTGGACTAGATGACCTCTAGGGGTCCCTTCTAACCCAAAGCATTCGATGATTCTATGAAATACCACCAGCATCACATACTAGTATTTATTTGCTACTGACGCACTAACAGGGCTGTACAAAGAATTACAGATTCCTTCAATCAGGAGAGAAAAAAATTTATTTCATTTTTCACTTGGTCCAATAGATGCTTTGGTCCATTTTTGTTTCTCATCATACTGGCAAGTCTCCACTGTTCTCAAACACTTTAAAGAAAGCAGAGTGGCATGGAAGGCAGAATACATAGGCATGTATTTTCATATTTTGGTGAGAGAAACTCTCTCTGGTTATTTCAACTGCCAGCTATGGTATGACGTAGATCAGAGTAATGACCTACTATAGAGTAAAGAGAGCAAGGATCTCCAGGCTTCTGTGTGGTTAAGCTCTCTCCTGGGTAAAATGGGAGATGCAGTATGAAAGTTCTTCAGGTAAAGGTGGGGAGAAGTGCTCCAAGCAGGAGGCTAACCATTTAGCTACTAGAAACAAGAAACCTCATAAGTCTATGAAAAAGAACTAATTTAATTAAGTCTAAAAGCAATCTTTCAAGTGTTGCAATTGAAGTGAATTTATTTTAGAGCAAACTCTAAGACTCATAGTTGTAAGACAAATGCTTTCTAGGTAAGTGAATCTACAGTAGCCAGCAGAACAGCTCACCTCTGTGTTGGCCATTTCTATGAAGGAAGATAAGGGAACAGCAGGGGGGAAAATAAACTCAAGAGAGGTATCCTCCAGGGTAAGGTTGTAACACAAGGCATCCCAGAAATTGTTCCAGCGCTGCCACTGACTATGTGTGATTCATTTGTGAGATGACAATATTGCTTTAAAATAGCTAGCAATGCTATGTGGGCACTATGTGAACCACACATCTGTCTTCATCTAGTTATTGTTTGTCCAACAATATGTGTCATGTGTTTGCACATGCACATACCATCTATAGAAAAACAACCGGCTAACCATTGAGCCCTTGCCAGTATTCCTGTTTTGGGTGGTGATTATACTGACTTACTCACTCTACATCTTTCGGGTAGTATGAGAAGACTACATATGATTGGCAGAACACTGCACTTTGTTTGACACTGAATATGGCTTAAAGGACAAGCAACATTTGTTACAGGATTAATATTAATCAAAATCCAAAAATAACTCAGGAATCCTAATGACGGCTTAGTCAATTGCATGCAAAAGCTGCATGCAAAAGCTGCATATACTAATGCAGTCTAAGCCATAGGAAAACTAATAACCGATTTTTATTTTCAAACCAGATGGAAAACCAAAATTCATTACATTTGAAGTCACCACTTAGCAGAATAAATTACAGTAAGAATACTGAGATTATCACACACTGAGATGAGAGGATTTGACTGGCTAAAATATAGATATTGTGACCAACTCTTTAAAAGTTATTTACTCAACTTTTATCAACGACGTTTCATCTCCATTCTTAACTTCCGACAGGCGAAGAAGGGCAGAGGGAAACAAAGAAGGAACATTGTCTAGAGTCCTCATGCAAATTATTTGTACTTTTATATCCCACCTACTTCGAATTAACACTGAAAATCATTATTATATGTTGCAACACTTTATAGATGGTTGCTGGATGTGACTTCATTTTTAAAAGACTTAATCACTCAGGACTGGCAACACAGTTCAGGTACATTTTATCTGTAAATTAGCTACTCAGTCCAGTGATAAAAAAAATTGTTCCCTGGCTACTGTGAAAACAATAAGCACCCTCTCTATACCTCCAAGTGAGCAGATTTTTCTATCACAACGCCTCTTTAAATTGCTACTTAAGATCCTAATAGCAAGAAAAGGTTATTAGATAAGCAACACAATGTCTTTATGCTTTTGCAAAATATCAAGTACAAAACTTAATGTATCCTCAGGAACCTGACACCCTAATGGATTGCTAACAGCCACAACAGTTAACAAGTCAAAGCCAGATCATTGATGCATAGACGTGTGATAGAAACTCTTCCTTCCCATTATATACTGTTACATACTGGCAAACTAGTCTGACAGAAATCACTTACCCCCAAGATTCAAATACTTCTGGAAAGCATGGATCTTGGCCAATTTTTTACCATAACACTTAGAAGTGATATGTTTTAAAAATACATTCTTGCCTATAGAATATCCTGTTCCACACTGCATATAACAGCTACAGGGTACAGTTTCATACCTTGTAAAAAGCAAGTATATAAAAACTGTTAATCTATCAAGTACCCTCATGGTTTACAGATTCAGAAAATCATCATCCCCATTAAACTATGACCTTCCTCTAATGAAAGCAGGTACTATTTTAAATGTCCTGGTAGCGTGCTTTGCACGAGGATTTTTAAGTTATCTCCCTTCTTCACCTAAAGCAGTTTAGATGTAGTCAAACTGATTGGAGTGTTTGCCAAAAAAAGTTCACTTACCATCCAGAAAAGGGTTCCAGTGGCAAATTCAGAATAATGCTCTATCGTAGATAATACACTGAATATTAAACAAATCAGCACCAAAAGAAACCTGTAAAAAGAAAACAGTGTTTAGTGACTCATCAAGTTGAACTGCAAATCTAGATCTAGTTTTAGCTCTCTCAGTCAGATAACGTTTTTCATCATAAGTACTTTTTCTTTAAACAGTTAATTCTTCTTAGTCAAGTGAATATCAACATTTTGCGTTCAATAACTTTTAAGAAACATGGAATAAAAATTACAGGAAGGCTAAACATAGTTAATAGGTAAAACTCACATTATCAAGTATAATTTCCCATAGAAGTTTGTCATAGTGAATGTTTCATGCTTACACTGATTGCTATATAAGTTATGTGCTGTAGTAGAAAGGTATCATAACTGATAACGCACTAATTGAAGTAGAATTAGACACATCACTGGAGTGAACAGTAACTTCAATGAAAAATGTTCCATTAAATGCATTCCATAAACACAAAACATACATAAATATAGAAGAAACAGCTAGTACCACAGTATCTCTAGTATCACCATTCAGATCAAGAAAAAAAATTCACAAGTCTCGAAATATATACTTCTGCCCCCAAAAATATTTTTAAAAAAGCAAAATTGAAAAGTCATGAGGACTGGAAAACAAAATGTGCAATTGAATCTTAGTTGATTAAATGCTTAAATGCTGGAAGAATACCCATTACTTTGATGCATACAATGTCTCGGCCATCTTTCCACCATTGGTAACACATTAAACATTTAAACAATGGTGAAAATAAATGATGTATGAAGAATGGACACATCAGAAAGACAGACTTCTGATATGTTAGCACTACAGTTTTCTCCATCTCTTAAGCCCATGCAGAAAACAAGAGAAAAGTAAGAAAACTGAAATTTCTTCCACTAACAACCAGAAACATTCCCTCTTGTGTACCAGCTATTCCAGCTGTCGTTTCCTCTGATTCCATGCCAAGAGGCTGCATCTAAACTCCTAAACTCCCAAACCAGCAATTAAAACCTTAACAGTAATCCATGTGATGAGACATTTTTCCAAAGAGAAACCCTTCCAAAGAAGATAAACACTACTGACAAGACTATTTCAAGAACTTCAAAGCAAATGATAGAGTAACAGCCCTGGTGACTGGACTATTAAAATTGTGGGATTTCAGCAAACAGTAATAAACTTACTAACTACACTTAGTGTGCTTTTGTTAGCTTTTACATGAAAAAATATAGGAGGAAGAGCTTATCAGGAAGGGGAAAAATTCATGTTCAACCTAGAGATCAGTGACAAGACAAATTCCTTAGGAATCTACCCAGAGACTTGCCCTGGTCAATGTTTTTATCAGTGTTCCAGAAGAGGAAATGAAATGCACCTCATCAAGCCCACACTTGATACCAAATCAGGGGTTCAGTCAATAAACCTGAGGGCAGAGCCACTGGTTAGAGGTGCCTGGACAGGCTAAGGAATAAGCCTACAGGAATCTCATAAAACTCAACATGAATAAATGTCAAGTCCCACAGATAGTATGGGGCAGGCCCAAAGCCATATTGGATGAAGACTGCCCATATCTTGGGCTGCATCCCCTGTAGCCCTGCCAGCATGTGAAGGGCAGTGATGGTTCAATTTGCTGGACTACACCTGGGGTGATGCACACAGATGAGGCCCCAGGGTACAGCACAGATGTGACAGACCAGAGGGAGCGTGGCAGAGGGCAAAAGCAGCAGCATGAGAATAAACCTGATGTGGCATGAGCAGGGACAGGTGCCACTACCCTAATGATGGCCGAAGCCCTGCCCCTAATGCCTGCCATGTGTCCCACTTGCCCCAAAGTCCTGCACATCTTCCAGTCCTCTTGTCTGTTCCCTTCACCTATTTCTGCCCCACAGGTTGCCATTTTGTAAAACACCATACACCACTTTTTCTCAGACTGCCCTGTGACTGGCTGATATGACCACTTACCCCTTCCTGTCTATGTCAGAAAGGCATCAGAGTGGGACTCTCCTGCCTATGATATACCTGTAGACCCACATTTTTTATGTCATACCCCACATGTTTTCATACTTCTCTGTGATTGGATGGTTGCCATTTTTTTGAAACCATCATACCCACATGATCTCATGGTTGCCCAGAGAGGTAGTGGAGGCCCCATCCCTGGAAACATTCAAGGCCAGGTTGGACGGGGCTCTGAGCAACCTGATCTAGTTAGCGGTGTCCCTGCTCATTGCAGGGGGGTTGGACTAGATGACCTCTAAATGTCCCTTCTAGCCCAAAACATTCTATGATTCTATGATCTCAGACCACCCTCTGAATGGCTGTGCATTTCCTTTGGACCAGGAAGTGCTCACATAGAAATATATATAGATACATTTTTTTGTATATACATAGGTTTCTATACATAGAAATAGACATACATAATATATAGACTCTGAAATTGTGGCGGGTTGACCCTGGCCAGATGCAAGATGCCCACCCAGTTGCCCTCTCACTCCCCCTCCCTGGCAGGATAAGGGGAGAAAATAAGATGGAAAGGCTTGTGGGTCAAGATGAAGACAGGGAGATCACTTACAATTACTTTCATGGACAAAACAGATACAATTTGGTGAAAATTAACTTAAACTAATGGCAGTTAAAATACATTTGGATAGTGAGAAATGAAGACTAAAACATCCCCCCGGGCCTTCCTTTCCTAGGCTCAACTTCCCAGCTCCTCTACCTTCCTGCCTCACACACGCCCCAAGCGGCACAGGAGGATGGGGAATGGGGGCATTGTGGTCAGTCCATAACGCTTCGTCTCTGCCCCTCCTTCCTTCTCTTCTCACTGTTCCCCTGCTCCAGTGTGGGTCATTCCACAGGCTGTAGTCCTTCAGGATAAACCTGCTTCAGCGTGGGCTCTCCAGGGGTTGTGGGGAACCTCTGCTCTGCAACCAGGAGCACATCCTCCCCCTCCTCCTACTCCTCTCACCTCAGCGCTTGCAGGGCTGTTTCTCACACTTTTCTTTTTCCCCTCTCGCCTCACAGCCTATGCTGTGGTTTTGGCCTTTCCTAAATGTGCTTTCCCAGAGGTGCCCCACCGATGGCTGAGGGGCTCACCCGTGCCCTGCTGTGGGTCTGGTAGAGCCAGCTGGAATTGGCTGTGTCTGTCACGGGGCAGCCCCGGCCTCTCCTCATGGCGGCTGGCCCTCGCCA
>NW_009259318.1:2797016-2834672 GCF_000687185.1 Egretta garzetta | reverse complement strand
GTGCTCTGTCACCCTCAAAGTGAAGAAGTGATTCACCCGTGCCCTGCTGTGGGTCTGGTAGAGCCAGCTGGAATTGGCTGTGTCTGTCACGGGGCAGCCCCGGCCTCTCCTCATGGAGGCTGCCTCTGCAGCCACCCCTGCCAGCGCTTTGGCACCAAAACTCAATACAAGAATAGAAAATACGGAATATAGAATGTAGAAAATAAAAATATGCATAAATATAGATATAAAGGAGTATACAAATAGGCATAATATTTACTTATTTACTTATTTACTCATAGATGACCTTTATATGTAGATACACACACAATATAGTATATATATTTATATGTGTATATATATAGCAAATATACACATATGTAGATAAATAAATTATATATAACAGAAAAAGCATAGGTATTTAATGTCTACAATATGCTTTAATAAGAGCTAATGAAATGAATAATTAATATTCAAATGTGAATAGAAAGTTCATTAACACACGTAAAAGGCAAGTTCAGGCCCCCCACTTTACAAGGCAGCTGAATAAGTGCTAACATGCACGGGCTGGGGGAAGTCCATGGGGGTGGGGTGCACCAGCACACTGTGGGGACAGGAATAAGTTGGAATATGCCTGAGGAGTGCCCCCTGCATAGCCCCTCTGCATGGAAAGCGGAAATGTGTCCTGTGACCTGCACCAAGAGAGACCCCTGCGTCCAGCCTCAGACAGCCAGGATGGCTGTGGCCACCCCATGTGATTGGGGGCGCTGCATGGCTTGGGCAACATTGACTGTGAACCCCCAACCATTTCCACAGGTGCACTAGGTGTCACTGCCCACCTGGGCTCATCCGTGCCCCTGCCCTGCCCTGAGGGCAAGAAGCACATGGCTATGAGGAGAGGCTGTAGGAACCGAACTTGGGCAGCTTGGAGAAGCAGAATTTAGTTTGTATTCTGTACCATGGCCCAGGCTACCTCACAGTCTGAAAGGTGATCCAGAGATCATGTATTCAGGGAGAGAATCAGAGCACGGCATCAGCCAGTATCCCTACAGTGAGAATGACCATGTAAGAGAAAGTCAATAGCGTACCACTTCTAAACTCCATGCAGCAGCCCCAAATCCCAGCAGCCCATATGGTCTTCCTAATTACTAGTGTAATTAATCATAGTACTTCATGACTGTATACCACAATGTCTTTCAAAATCTTTTACAAATGAAACCCAATCACAATGATGCGATGCAAATCTTGCAAAGAACTTGTGGTGTTGATGGCATAGGAAGGATGAACTTTGATTTTTTCCACCCTAGAATATTACTTTGGGCTTTCCAAAAGGCTTTTCAAACATATGCTTTTCTCTTCCAGCAAAGCTGAATAATGGTCCAGTATATCTGATTCTCTTGATTATGGGATTCAGTTTAATTACGACTGGATCAACTCCTCGGTGAATATTTTTTAAATTATTTTAAATAATCTAATAATTATTTACATACAATATCCATTAATACTAAGTTTTTAGCAGCCTAAATAAAATGATGCCAGTTTTGAATTCCAAATGGAATTCACCTTTTACTAATAAAAGGCTAAAAGTTACCAGTCTTTAAGGTAACCAAAATTTTATGCTTCCCAACAAAGTCATTTGCTGTCCAGGAGCAGTGAGAGTGAAGCTGCTCCATTAAAGCTGGCACCAAGGGTGACAACAGCACAGGCAAGGCCTAACTCACCAAGATGCAGATATGCAATACCTAAGGAGGGCTGAGGTGGTGAGAGCAACCAGCTCCATCAGCCGTTCATTGATTCATCACACAAGGTGAGGTAGGGAAGCAGGTCCAGTGTCCATTCAAGAAGCCCAGGCAAGAACAGCCAGCAACATAGGTCTCTGGACATAGGTCCAAGGTTTGTCCAAGAGACAGGGTCTGGTGCAAGACTGGAGACAAAGCTACCTACAACATAGGTACAGATTTAGCACTTGAAAAGAACTACTTATGTACAGAAACACCCAGAATACATGTTTGTCTTGGAGGGTAGGCTGAGATACTACTTGTTATGCAGCACATTCAAACCACGACGAGAACCAGGGAAAACTGGAGAATGCTAGTATCAATGGGCACACAAGGGCCCTTCAACTTTCCTTCTCCTCTTGTAGGAATGCTTCAGATTTGTAGATTGCCTTGGGATCCCCAGGAACACTGAACAGAAGATAATGAACACTGAACACAATTTTCATTCACATAACTGGTATGTTTGGTCCAGTCATTCACACACTGCAAGTCAACTGCATATAAGTACTAACACAGGCAAAGAGAGACAGTTGTTTCTCAGCTGCCACACAGACAACAGCTGACTTTGTTCAAGCCTAAAACTGGATTTGAAGATATAAATAAAATCCTGCTTAATAACTAAAGTCAAAGGGAAAGCATGATGCAAGAGAAACTGAAGCAGATTTAAAAAAAAAGGGATAAAATCCCCATCTTTTTTATGTGGTTGTTTCTTTAAACCACCATAGAGAGGGCATATGACCCTTTTTAATAAAAATGGATAGTCAAACATTACATGAAACAAATCTATACACTTTTGCAGACAAAAGAATATGAATGAGTCTTTAGTTTAACAATATCAAGCAGCTAAGTTAGCACATTTATAATTAATATTTCAATGTTTCCCAAGGCATTTGAGCATGGACAGCAGGTTAAGAGACTGTGCTGGGAGGGCTGAGCCCCACTTTAGGTTCCCCAGTGCCTACAGGCAGCAACAGCAGGGAGCGGCTCTGTTAGAGGGTCCCCAAGATGGGTCAGGCCTGGAGCACATGGCCTACATGGGAAGGCCAACAGCACATCCCATGAGGCAGAAGCAGCCTTTCTCTCTGGCAAGGGACATGGCCCACAGGAACAGTCCCAAAGAAAAGGAGCCCTCAGCCCATTGGCCCCCTGCCCTTCCATGGTTGGACAACCTCCACTCCACGACCTCGCTCGGGGTAGAACCAAGTATGTCCCTCCCCTCAGGTTGGGGACCAAGCTATGCATGAAATCTTAATAGCCTCCTGATGCCACCAGTGACCTCACTGTTACAAGAAGGGCCTCCAGTGGTGGTGGGAGATTGCCACAGGGATCTTAAGTGTCCTTTCCTGCTCAGCAAGGGTTTCTGGCAGCTGTGAGTAGGGTGGGGTGACTATGGGAGAGGAAAAAGGACACACAGAGGAGGAGGCGCAAGGTGGGGAAAACCACAAGGGACAAACGAGCTTCCCTCTTCCAAGCAGCAGCAGCCCTGCAGCCCATCTAAGACAACTCACCCCAAGACAAGCTGATGGTTTTGGATGAGCTGGAGGAGTAGCCACTGCCACAACATGTCACCATGGATGAGGTCCCCCCAAGAAGAAGAAGCAATGGATGACCTTGCAAGACAGCCACCGCCTCTCCTCCCCACCAGTCTGGGCCCAGCTCACTCAGGGAGCCCACCATGGCTCAGTCAGTATCTACTTGCAAGACTGAGCATACTGTACAGCAGTGGCAAAGGCCCTCTGATGGCTCTTGTCCACTGCCAGAACTGGGACAGGGATGTCACCTGGACAACAGCTATTGCTCCTATTCCTCTTGCATCCTTTTAGGGGTCATTCAGGAAGGACAATGCACCTAGCACAGGCCTTGGACATTCACTGGAAACCATGAACATCTCACCTGACTTTCCTTCCCCACCACCTCTGGCTAATTTCTCCATTTCTCTCCATCACTTAATGACAACTATATTTCTTTAGTGTCCTCCCCCTGCATAGGTTTCTGACATTTATTTATACTTTTTAAAGTTCTCTACCAATTATTTACTGTTACAGTATCATTACTGCATAGTTACTGAAGTTAGTCAAAGTACACATACTTTATAGTTACTGTTTTCTATAAAGCGGAAAACCAAATCTGCACAAGACAGTTGTGTGTGATGCTCATCTCAGGAATTTGTGTGATCAGATTCTGTTCTTAGGTTACTTTTAACTATTTCTGTCATCTATGGGTGTGAAAATTATTTATTTGAACTCTTCATCTCCCTTCAGACCTTGTTGAAGTGATGGGTAGCAAATGGTACATCTCTAGCTGAAACAGTAGCTACCCTGGTGAGACAGTTTACACTGGCAGCCCAGGCACTTCATGCGTAAGTTAAGTTAATACAGAAACAATTAAGGCTCTGGACTTTTTTTAAATCAGTACTGTGAAATGGGAGGGGAAAAGATCATCTGGATAGATCTATTTTTTAAATTCTTTTGGTGATGAGCTTGCAAAGATAATGGGTCCTCTCTGTTTACTCTGAACTGTGAGCTCTGCTGGGATAAGAATGACTATCCACCACTATGTATTTTGTTTCTGGTATTACTGTGAAGTAGATTTTCAGATGCTTTCAGGTAAGCGTGGTACCATAATATTGTAAGATGATAACTAAAAATACCATAGCACTAATGCTTATCATATAAGTTGGGAGTTTCTGCAGAAGTGAAGGGCTAACCAGTCTAAATTACTTGATTGGCAACACTTGGGGATTCAGAAACCAAACCCTTGAAAAGCAGATGTGCAATTCCACTATGCATGCTACAGGAAGCAGGAAGCAATAATGAATGCCATTCTTTCCAGCTTTGTCAATCATAACTCACAAGGAATTAGACAGAATGCTGATGTTCATTATAATGCTTAAAGGTAATTCTCTACAGTGTTTTTTTTTCATCACCTTAATAAACATTTTAAATTGTTTTCATATCTTTAGCTGATTTATTTCAGTACAAATCAAAATTTAGGATTTAAAACAACTCCTATCTAACACAAACCAGAAAATTGTTGTCCTTTTTTCTTTTAAAAAAATATAATGGGAATATAATAGAAAAGGAACTGTATAAATTGAGGAAAGTCCATGTGAAGGATGACTTTATCATGGCATATAATAGAAGAATGATTAAGAAAACCAGTCTCATAAATTGTAATGTTTGTGAGCTCTTCTGGTGGGTAGCTTTTCTTTCCAGTGCTCAGCTGGAAGCCTTCAGTAAATCTCTCCTGATGCCTAGCTGCTAACCGGTTCTCCTGAACTCTGTTCCTGAGGATGCCCTGCATGGGCCTTGTCTTAGCTGAGAGCCAGCTGGTAAAGGCCTAAGATTCGGCAGCACTCCGTAAAAGAACAAGCCGTGCCCGCGCTGCCAGGAGTAAAGGCGATAAGGAGCCAACGGAGAAACATATTTATCATGCTTACTGAACAGTAAAATCTGATTTCTCCGAGTCCCTCATATTCAGGAAGCTGTTGCACCACTTTTGATGGTGTTAAGAAAGAAAAATATGTTCATTGTGGCATCTTAACGATTTCTAGGTCTTCATTAATACCCAGAGCTGAAATGTCTTTAGAAAAATAAGGCCAAAACAGAAAAGAGGTCCAGATAACACATCTTAGTCAAGGCTAACAGCGCTTTTACCATGGGGCAGGTCTTATCCACGTTCTCATGATTTACTAGTTACACAGTCCATCAGCCAACCCTGCTACTTCTTTCACTTGAACATACACAAGTTGCCGAGCACACTATTTGGCAGTTTTACTTTCAGCCCAAAAAGTTTCTCTCTTTTAAAGTGGTGGTATATTACAGGGGGTCCAGAGATCTGTCCCAGTCATAATTAAACTGATACCCTGCTTTAATGAGCCACTACACTGACGAAAGATAAGCCAGCCAGCAGAGGGGGCAAAAGTCCCACTTTCTTCCTGTAGGCAGTATTACTGGAGAGGGATAGTCCAAAAAAAGAAGACTGGAGCAAAGCATTGAGAAGAGACACTGAAACAGAAGCCAGCCTTTGTCAAACGGAAAAGAGCAAGTTGATAGGGAGTTTACAGCATAAGTGTATTGAAAGCGTCCAACACTAGAAGAGTCTCGGTATGGGAATACGCAAATCTTTAGTCTTTCTTTAACACAGTAGCATTGCTTTCCATGTAAAGAAAATGCATGTATAAAAGTAAGGTAACCAGGGTTATAAGATTCTTCTTTTCTTCTTACATTTAATGAGAGGAGTACATCAGTACACAGAAGCCCTCACAAGCACTGAGTACCCCACTCGGTTGGATGCTGTGCTCCATCAGGCAGTTTCTTTACAAAGACAGCTTTTACTTCCAATTAGCAATCCCAGTGATGGGTAAATGGAGAAAGACACAAGGAGGTGAAGAGACTTGTTCATACATCAGGATAGTGTCAAAAGCATACAGAACTTGGATCTCTTGAAGCTTGGACCATCCTCCAGTCAATAGTCACGGGAATAGAGGAACTTTGCTGGTCCCCAAAATAACCACATCAAACAACTCAAGCATAAATTTACCAAGAACTTCTTGAAACTAGTTGGTCTGTTGGTTCTGATCTTTTCTATGGTACTAATGTCCCACTCCTACCATTGTTACAGATCTTATTTCTAGGCAAAATGCATGTATGCATTTCTAGGCAAAATGAAGGTTTGGAAAGCTTCCTCTGAGTACAGCCCCTTAATTTCTTACAGATCCCTGCCATTTCAGTTACTCCTTTCAAAATCCCTTTGTCTTCTTTTACTGCCCCCACTAGTAATAAATAAAAATCCAGGGGTAATTCACATTCTAAATATTGTCTATCAAGATACTGAGGATGACAGTGCACTTTACACCTTTTCTCCTTTTCCACTCTAAGTTAAGCAGAGAAGAACTGGATATTCTTACATACCCTGCAGATATTATTACTACATCTTTATCCACATCTCCTATTAGGCCTCAGAAAAAGTAGCCAAATATGTAAACCTCAAAAAAAAGAGATGTACAAAAAATTGAGAAAAAGGTGATGCAAAATGCCAAGATGTATGCGTGTAAGGATGTATGTGCATAAGGATGTATGTATAAGGGAGGACAACTGGTGCCATTTGTTTACTAATGGACCCAGAACTGTCCAAAGGCTGCTAATACAGCCTGCAAGTTTTGTAGCTTCCAGCTAATTGTTGCTTCCCTCCTGTATTTACGTGTTGACACTCTCCCTCTCTTTTTCCATTTCCAAAACCTGCATTAAAACCAATCAAAGGGTCCTTTAAATTAACTTAATCTATGGCACTATATATTCTGACCAGTGAGTGTCACTCCTTCCCAGTGAATAACAAAGGCCTCACTTTGCTAGCACAGGATAGGCTGTACCTTCTATGGATAAAGCATCACGACCTCACCTAAAGTGAATTTATTTGACATGTAGAATCACTGTTGATCACTTTTGTTCATAAAAGATCAAGACATGCTTTTTTGCAAGAGGGGAAGGGTTAGCTTCAGAGCCCCTGAATATATTCCAGTTTCAATAATCTCCTTTCCCAAATCCAAATCGTAATGTAAAACCCTCCTGGTAATGTCAAGCAGAAAGTTTTTCTCTTTGTACACTACACTAATAATAACTTCAAGCACTGAAGTACCCACATTTAGTGACCATGTTTGTCACTTTTGTCAATTGCATGGCACAACAGAATGATACCTACAAAGCATATGAAACTTAAAGCTGTTGGTGAAGACATGCTTGAGACTTGCATTCAGAGAAAGGCAGGCAAGGACAGTATCAGCTCTAAGCAGTACTAGACTACCATACTGTGTTATTCCAAGACAGCTCAAAGCAGGGACGGATGGGCTTGAGAGTCTTGACCTTGATTCCAAAAAATGAGAAATTATTACAGCCTGTTTATTGAAGCCTGGAAGAATAACAAGCCTGGCACAAGAAAGTGAGGTAATGTCAGAAAACCTGATATTCAGCCTGAATGCCAGAAAGTACAAGGACACTTTAGCAATGAACATGATGATGGGGAAATAAGTGGTGTCTTTGTCCAAGTGATAGAAAGACAAACTAAGCAGTGGCAAAAGCAACTGAACCATAAGCATGAGGGCAGCTCAGTATGGGTTAGCTGCCTAAAATGCTAGGTGTGCTTTTGGTCTGCTGGGGTAGCAGTATCTGATCTAGCTAGTTTAAAGTGAGTGCATGTATGCTGCCGTGTCCTGGAGCAACATGGCTTCAGGGAGCAGCTCAGGAAACCTGCAGTCCAATAGCTGTGCGATCTTGTCAGGTGCTAAACAAAGCAGCACTTCTGCTCTCAAGTTTCTCTTTACACTGACCATCGCCCTCCACATCTCCTGCTGCTACCTGCCTGCAGCTGCATCCTGCTCTATACCTTCCCTGCCACCACCTGACCGGCACACTTCTTCCACTCTACATTCCCTGTGCTGTCCCACAGAACCATACAGAGGAGCCAGAGCTACACGCCAGGTTGCAGAGCAAGCTGGCAGAACTGAGTGACAGTGAAGGCTAAGGGAGTCCACAAGACCACGTATCAATGTGGAGTACAAGCTTCCTTCTTGCTCTGTGCTGAGCAAAGTGAGATTCCGAGCCAGCACTCAGACAACAGCAGGATGACTTACATGAGCTCGGTGGTACTAGTTTCAGAAAAGGAGAAAAGCAGGATGCAAGCCTGAAAAACAATCCCTAACTGCATGGAAATTTATAGCTTCAGCAACAGTGCCGTTTTTGCAGCTGTGTTCCACAGTCCTTTATATGTGGAACAAACCACGTTGCATTGATGAAAACTAAATTTTATTGTCCGTTACATTACAGGTATCACTGGGAAATATTGTACAAGATCATCTACGTTTCATTCTTTCCAGAAATAACATGAAGAGAAAAAAATGTTCAACAGGCATATACAGTGTTAGTTATTACACAGAAGATCCAGAATATAGAAACAAATTTCTTTTCTAGTGTGTGTAATCTCAGTAAAAAGCTCTGTCTTTCCAGCACTATCTATCAGCTAAAAATAGTGAACAAACCAAGACTCTCGCGTCTACTGCTCAGGCACGCACTTACCATGTGATAATTTTCTCTTGGCTTCCTCCAGGCTCTGTGACAATCTTACACTATCCAGCATTGAGTCGCAGAAGACAGGTTCCTCTGAGCGCAAGAGGTGCCTCGAACCAAGGCCTTCCCAAATACCAAGAGCTCCTTTTTGATCACAACTCCCCCAAATGCTGGAAACCTCCCCCACTAGTGATGCTTTACATTTCAAACACATCTGTTCTTCCTTTTTCCAAGTAATCCCAAACAGAGGACCTAGTCCTGAGATGCTCTAATAACCTTGCTGTATAGCCTGTGGGCTGCGGTTGTCTGCCACCTCCATGAGGACAGAAAAGCCTGCTGAAGTGAGTGTGACCAGCAACTACCTAATTACTGCTCCTCACAACCAACCTGAAAGTAGATCTACCCATATTTTACTCAAAGTATTTAGAAACTGAACTTGAAACAGATAAGGGTTAGTATCTGGTATTTTCAGCCAGAGTCAGATAGACTGAAGAAGGCAAAATTAACAGGAGCATTTTAAGGTAGATATAAAAACATATACAAAAAACATAATGATACTGTTCCAGGCAGTGATCTTACAGTATATAATTTCCCTTTCACTTAACACAGGTAGCAGTTCATGGGTGGACACAACCTCAGTGTGAAGAAGCTGGGACTGCTCTCCCCTTTCACTGGATATGTGTGTCCTGGAGGTGGAGGCAGGAAAGGGCTGGAGCTGAGCCCCTCAAGGTGCCATTCAGCACCCATGGTTTACACAGAAGCCCCAGAGACAGGTTTTAGCCATTGCTGGCGATGCCCCTGCCATAGCAGTGGAGCTGTTTATACCCTCTGGGCACACCACAGGCTGTTGGAAAGAAGCCATGGGGTTGATCTGGGCGAGTGGTATCTGTGTTACGACAAAAGTGCTGGAGACAAGTAGCGGAAACAAAGGTCAAGTCCTCCCTGTACTGCAAGTAAATCCATTCCCATAGAAACAAACAATCCTTTTGCACCTTTTCCTCTAATACAGTGGAACAGCATTTCCTTCTCCCTCTGATTTCATTAAACCAGCAGCCAGCGCATACTGCCTTCGTATTTTTTTAAGGTTACTATCTCTGTCATTGAGCCATGAACCAGAATGCAGGTTAATTTTGACAAGTGTAATCTTAAATGGCTTAATTAATTGCCAATTGATCTGCCAAATCCAACAAGCTACAGTTCTGTTGCCTCTTAGGCAATCAGGAAACCTCCTTGTGGATTGCTCCTCACAGCCTCTGGGATGCTAAACATAGCTCTAACCAATGACCTTTTTAAACATACTGGCAGAAAAAACCTTGGCTGAGTGCCAAATTCCCTATAAAGAGCAGACCAATAGTTGAATATGTGGTACCACATACAAACTTCTAGCAAGACTGACGACTAAATACCACTGGTTTGTCTTTAGGTCTCACTTAATGTTTTGGTTTGAGAAACAAGCTGTTCCTCAAAATGCAGTGGCAAAGTCTACCAGTGTTAACTTGTCAACAAGTGACAACGAGATCCTGGGTCTCCCTCAATATTACTGATTAGATTTCTGGGATACTGATAGGTAGGGTAAGTGGAAGGGTATGAGTTCAATATTGTTGGCTTGGGGTGAAAGTATTTAAATCTTGTCATGTGGCAATTCCCCTTTCCCCACCAGCTGCCAGTTTGACTTTCTCATGTTCCCTGTTATCCATAGAAAGGGATAACAATCCCTGTCCTGCAAAGGGCCATTCTCTGTGCTGCAAGGGGGTGAAAACAGGTTGTGATTGTTTACTTGCTTGCAATTAGTCATTTACATCAACAGAGAACAATCTCACTTGTTGGCAGCTGTTCAGTTCCTAAAGCAAAGGAGCTGATAAGGAGACATAAATAATTACCAACTAGTAGACTTGGTCTACTCTTTCCTATCCCAAAAGAATTGAGGTGCTGCTTTCTGATATTTTGTAGTCCTCTTTGAGTCTTTCTGGATGTCAAGCCAGAGTTTGAGCTATTACTTCAGCAAATACCGTTTTCCTTTTCTACCATATAGCTGCTAAAAATAGAGAAGCATTTCCTCTCAAAACACCTGGCTTCTTTTCCTTCGATTTTTTTTACTTTTCTGAAGACAGAAACTTACCAATCACCTATTTGCAGACTTTTCCTCCCTCTCTCTCTTTAAAAAGAAAAAAGGAAAAAAAAGTTTTACTTATCAGAGGAAAGAGGATTATCTGAGAATTTCTCATTTGGTTTTGGATTCTCACTTAACACAGTTCACACCAACAGAAGACGGAGGTGTCATGCTTTCCCAAGAGAGGTCTTGCTAATGTACACTAAATTTTAGAATCATAGAATTGTTTAGGTTGGGAATGACCTTTAAGATCAAGTCCAACCTAGCACTGCTAAGGTTTTTAGTATCTCTTGATTTCTCCTAAATTCCTTATACCTCATGCATACAAAAAAATATAACTGCTTTTTCATCAATGATTTTAAACCACCATCCTTAAATCTGTTTCATGCACTAGCCAGTTTAAATAGGCAGTACTGTTGCATTGGACAGTTGATCAGCCAGGGTTAAAGTTTACAAAGGAGTGCCTCTCTGTGTCCTGATCTTCCTAAACACTGCTTCATTTTGTAGAGTAGTTAGTGCAACTGTAAACATATTCCTGTTGTTATTGTAGCCAGGGACAAATTCTGTTTAATAGATTAACTGGCCATGAGCATGCTCTACTGAAGCCTACAAACACTTGAAACTAATAGGTTAACTACAATACTGAGAGCAATGATGTCAAGTACTTTATGAAGGGTGAACTCTTTCAAGGTCGTGCTTTAACAATCTAATTTTCCATGAAAGACAAGCCTAATGAAAGCTCTTAAAGGGGAAGTATTAACCATTCCTCCTTTTAAGTTCTGCATCAAATAATGCCATTTCTAGCAAAGGCTCTCTGTGCATGCATTTTTTTGTGTTTATCTACTGCAGATAAGTGTACTTGAAGTGCTGATATACAAGATGCTCGTGGGAATGTTATCTCTTGAACCACAAAAAAGGGATGGGTGAGGAGGGGACAAACTTATAAACTGGTAGACAGAGATATACTCCTTGGCAACCAAATATAAAATAGAAGCTTTGTGCCCTTTTGGGCTTGCCAAACTTAAATGACTCTGCAAAGTTGTGTTTAGAGAAGAAAAAATTTTTAGAAAAATGTGAGCTCTATAGTGAAAGAAAATCAACAAAATTACAGAAAAGCTATTGAAACCTATTCTCTGTAGCATTTAGATGCCTTGATCATGGGCCACTGCTGTTTTTAACACAACCAGACATGTCTCTCCCCTGCTGTGCTCATTCCTCAGAACTGAGCTGCTGTGACTTACTTAACTATCCGAAAGCCCTTCAGCTAGATAATTGCAAATGGCTTATATATGTCTCCAGTTTAAATTATATCCAACCCCCCATTTTTTTTTAATTTCTTAGATAGTTTTTTTTTTATGCTATCTATTGTTAACTCCAGAAAGATGTGAAGCCAAAATGTTCTCTTCTACTAACACACTAGGACAGAAGAAATCCAGTTGCTGTAGCTTGTTGAACTACAAGAAAAAGAGAGGGCAGTATGTCCAAGTAAATCTATGTGCAGCTACACCCACCGGAGCTTCAGCTTTTTTCTTGATGATAAACTACAGAGTTGTCCAGCAGAGACTGATAGCTTTAAGACAGTCTGTTGTTAGGGAGAACAAATTAGTTTAGCCAACAGAAAGTTGTTTGAAGGGCTCCAGAGGCATGGGCTGCTTTTTATTTTAAGTGGTTATTTTGTGGCAGGAAAATTAAGGAGAGCATTTCCATTTTTTCATGCTATAAAAGTGCAAGATATTGTTATTCCTGAGTGCATGAAGCACTTCACTTTCTTCTAAATGGGATTATACTGTTTTATGTTGAATAGCTATTTGCTTCTATAAAACATTCCTGATAGCCTGAATAAAACCTCATTCCTAGTGCTTACATATTTTTGTTATCCAAAGAAGTTTCTGACTAAGTCATAAAGAGAAGGTTGTCCATGTGCCTTTGTAGGCAAGTTTTGATGTCCCTCAGTCCTGTCACAGATCTATGTCCAGGCTCCTGAGGCTTGATGGTTTGTTGAGAGATCCGGTGCTTATACATATGTGATCATACACAAATTAGAGTTGGTTGGAAATTTTGGTAAAGGAACAATTTTTCTGTTAGGAATACCAATATGTTAAAAATAGTCTGGGAATGTGTTAGTTTCAGCAGAACTGGAGGAGATCAGACAGGTTTTAATGGAAGCTTGCCTAGCTTTGGACTCTACTAACAGGCAGCCTGCCTGGCAGGGAGTTTAGGCATATCTGACTTTCTATTTTGCCTCAGAATAAAATATTTTCAGGGATTTGAAGCCTTCAACCAAAGGAAAATTCCACCTATAACATGGGTATACTCAAGATATCTGTTTTCAGTTTTTTTCTTCAGCTCATTCTAAGTTGATCCAGAAATGCCTGATAGCCTAATTGTATGTAACATGAAGTTGTCCAGCTGGCTCCAGTCAGAAGTAACCAGCTAATATTTCTACAACACCTAGAAAATTTAAAAAGTAATTTACAAATACACTACTATTCTGTATTTTTTCTTGAGACCTTTCACCTGCATATGTATAATTATCACAATCCAACTTGAATCAATAGCTAATACCAATGCTGTTCAAATCACAGTGTGAGACAGACATCATACAAAAAGTTCTCTTACTTCAAACCACTTTCTGAATCAACCACCCAAAGATATGATATTTTTAAAACATCCACAGCTCCTATCAGTAATAACCACTTCACATTTTCAAAGCATTTAACAGCCTAACATATTTGCTGCTCTTTAAAGAGCACTAAGATTTGGATTTTGTCTTTTCTCTGAGTTTAGCTGGCACTAGTCCAGAACTGACAAACTACATTCATGAATCCGTTACAATTACCAGAAACACAGATCTTACAGAAACCTTCTCTCAGTGCCCTGCCATTCCTAGGATTTAAGCTCCCCAATTCAACTGAGTGCCTGTATCTTCCACTAACAACTGTGCTGCTGTGCTTCTCTGTTTTGCTCTTATCTCCATATGTCTTGCTACCAGAATGCCTGGATGTCTTCTACTTCCCTGGGCACAGGAATCAAGCTTCCATGTTGATTCTGCATAGAATCATAGAATGCTTTGGGTTGGAAGGGACCCCTAGAGGTCATACAGTCCAACCGCCCTGCTAAAGCAGGTTCTCTTAGAGCATGTTACACAGGACTACGTCCAGGCGGGCTTTGAATATCTCCAGAGAAGGAGACTCCACAACCCCCCTGGGCAGCCTGTTCCAGTGCTCTGTCACCCTCAAAGTAAAGAATCACAGAATCGCAAGGGTTGTTTTTCCTCATATTCAATTGAAACCTCTTATGTTTCAGTTTGTGCCCATTGCCCTTGTCCTGTCACAGGGCACCACTGCAAAGAGTCTGGCTCTGTCCTCATGACATCCACCCTTAAGATATTTGTATGTGTTGATGAGATCCCCTCTCAGTCTTCTCTTCTTCAGGCTGAACAAACCCAACTCTCTCAGCCTTTCCTCGTAGGGGAGGTGCTCCAGTCCCTTTATCATCCTAGTTGCTCTCCTCTGGACTCTTTCTAGGAGTTCCTCATCTTTCTTGAACTGGGGAGCCCAGAACTGGACACAGTACTCCAGGTGGGGTCTCACCCGGGCAGAGTAGAGGGGGAGGATAACCTCCCTCGACCTGCTGGCCACACTCCTCTTAATACACCCCAGGATACCATTGGCCTTCTTGGCAACAAGGGCACATTGCTGGCTCATGGTCAGCTTGTCATCCACCAGGACTCCCAGGTCCCTCTCAGCAGAGCTGCTTTCCAGCAGGTCAGCTCCCAGCCTGTACTGGTGAATGGGGTTCAACCTCCCCAGGTGCAGCACTCGACACTTGCCCTTGTTGAACTTCATCAGGTTCCTCACCGCCCAACTCTCCAGCCTGTCCAGGTCCCATTGCATGGCAGTGCAGCCTTCCAGCGTATCAGCCACTCCTCCCAGTTTTGTGTCATCAGCGAACTTGCTGATGGTACACTCTGTCCCCCGGGCCGAGTACTGAGCCCTGGGGAACTCCAGTAGCTACTGGCCTCCAACTACAGTCTGCCCCGCTGATCAGAACCCAGAATCACTAAGACTGGCATCACTAAGGCTTTCTAGAAGAGACCTAATCGGTTCTTTAAACATTGACAGAAATAGTTCATCATCATGACTTCATGATCAGTGTTCATGATTCTGATACATTTACCATCAACCTTGTCTTTGAGACAAAAAAACCCAGTAGATTTTGGCATGTAATCTATGATACATCTCCACAGGGACAGGAAATTACTACCATCACTTACAAAGTAACACCCACCTCTTTTTAGTATTCACATTAATTAATGTTTCTTAGGTTCAGTATCAAAAAAAGGAAAGAATAAACGCATATAATGATGCTATGCAAATACATCTAGTAATAAGTTAATGACAGCTTGATTATCATGAAGACATCTGAAACACGTTTCTTTTTGAATTTGATACCATGTGGAGTCCACATGGTTAATGAGCAATTGTCATGTTAACATCAAGGATTATCTTTTTATTTTGCTGGTTTCTGTAAGAACAGAGCATTTTTCCACAAAAGTGTAATCAAATTCCATCAATAGGACCATATCAACGCCACACTACAGTATTTGTTTTCTCTATAGAAACAAATGGTTTCACTATAGAAACAACATTAGCCTGTGGGGACATAAATGCATATTCATTGCACAGTCTATTACAAAATTGAGCTTCTAGAATAAGATGGATTAAATTTCTTACATAAATGATGGAAAAAAGTCATCAATAATTTCAAAAAATGAAAATAAAACTTACGTAGCCTGTGGCTTTGTGCCCTGTGGTTAGGTTATTCTGTGCCTAAAGCGAAGTATGCTCAGATCAAAGTTCTTCCTTAGGAACTTTCGTAACATCTCTCTCCTGAAAACACTCTGGTGCCAAACAATCTAATTGAGCTCCAAGTGAAGTGTTTTCATATTGGGCTTTATTAATTTATCTCTTCTCTACACAAAAGCTTATTTTAACAAAACGTGAAGAAACTTAATATCTCTGACATGTCTCATCCTCTGTCAATATTAGTTGAAACTTGCCAACTGGCTCAAAAGTTTTTGGTAAGGCACTTTCAGACAGACGCGCTCAGACAGTGTGGTTGCATAAACCTCATTTCCTTAGGAAAAGAGGCTAAAAATTTATAACTGTCCCCATGTATTTTTAGAACAGCCCAATCTTGGGACTCTACTAAATCCTAAAGATAATTCTGTTTAATATTAGTGCACCTCCATTAGCAACTTAAGCCATTCCACCGTATCATCCTGTTGAACATGCAACCCTCAGCAGTAAGAAGAACATTCACTTTAATAAAATTAATAGCTCTTGAGTTGCTTCCCTTTAATACTGCTCATCCTTTGGTACCTGAACTTTATCAAAGACAAGACATCAGCTTAGTACCTCTCTGTAGCTAGTATATAGACAAAAAGTAGCTACTGTAGTTCTAAACTGGAAAACTTGTCCGTTCAATTTCTGTATAAAATGTCCAAATAAGTAATTGTTATGCTGGTAAAAAACACCCTGAACCCATTAAAAATAATAATAATAAGCCCTAACTTACCCTTATGAAAGCACATCATGTCCAGACCTAAGCTTTGACATCAAGGTCAAAACCAGAATCTCAAAAGCTGTCATAAGCTTATAATTACTCTGAACTTTAGTTGTTGCTCATGTTGGTCATATTACAATCACATCATTGGAAAAATCAAAATATCTGCTTGCATTCTAGAGATAATTGTGGGAAGGACAGAAACAGGAATTTGACAGTCCCTTTGAGATAAACAGTTATAAATAATGGGCTATAGGCTCCATTAACAGATAAAAGCAGAAGCGGGAGAACACTATGCTAATTTATTTGCTACATATATTTAGTTTCACTAACTGAGAGCTGTTACACTTGAAGAACCAAAAGATATGCAGGCAAGTGCCCCACAGTCATTAAAAGGAACCACTAGACCCTTATATTTTTGCCTTTTAATGTTCTTTACATCAGCAGCAGTTGTATGCCAAACAAAAATGGAGTATCAGCCAGAGTGGCGGCTCTTAACTTCTTCAATTGTAACTTCTTCAATTGTAACTTCTTCAATGTTGATCACATTAACAGAACACGACTACAGCATTTCTTACATGAAGTTGAGGGAAGTAAAAAAAAAATTGAGAAAGCAAAGTTTGAAGAGAAACAATAATAAGAGAAAACTGCAATTTTTACTTTGTCCCAATAATCTGAACTCTCTTTATATTGCTCGTGGCGACAGAATCTTTTCCAAAGGAAAAAAACTCTTAGCTGGCCAGCCACCATTTTACGAACACATTCTTGATCTTCTGTACTTTCCTCCCAAAGTTATAAGTTAGCAACATTATTGATATTGTTCATATTTTTGTAAGGAGCATGCACCTTTAAATTACTCAACAGTAATTCTTTAGATGAGTTCTTTTCAACAAGCTGCCAGGAGCAAGTATATGTGTGTGCATGTGTACCTCTCCATGAAGAAGCTCTGGGAGTCAGTATGAAGAAGAGGTGTAACAAAGTAAATTTAGGGCATGTTTTCATATGCAACTGAGCCAACACCACAGTTCTCTGGTGGCAAAAAGAGCTCTTCTTCTCCTCGTCCCATTCCAGTCTTGGCCAACTGGTTACTATTGGGTCCAGCACCATCAGACCATTTGCTGACAGGCTGTAACTCCTTAAAGTATCGAAAACTAATCACTTTCTTGCTGGGCTACATTTCTGACATTACAGTGAGTTGACTTAGCTTAGGAGGGCTACAGTGAGAGCCAGAAGCAGCGCACATTATGCAGGAGAAACGTGGCCAGGAGAGAAGAAGGGAAGGTGAGAGAGGGAACCTTACACTTTTGGTATTGGTAAACTATTCTGCCAGCTCTTGTGAAACCATACTCTAGGGAGGACATTCTCCTTATTTTTCCCATGTAGTCAACAGAGACCAAAACCATCCCCTAGGAATGATTCGGAGCAATAGCCATTATTCTCTCTGAGTCACCATTTGGAGGAGTTGTTTCCCCATAAATCATAAGGGAGCCTGGAGAGAAGCCTTTGTTGCTAGGCAAACTGCATTTGTGAAATGTTTTGCAGTCAAACCAGGTGGTCTGCAGTACTTGCCAGATGATTTGCAGGGTTCCTTTGCAATTATTCCATACAATTTTATATGAAATTTAACAGGTGATTACGATCCACTAGGAACACTAAGAAAACAATAGCGGACAGTACTTCAAGATGCTGAATGTGTATTACTAACCTGACAGAAGACTGTCTGCTTTTTCCTGCTGGGCTAGGTTTCTGCTGGCTTAATAAATTGAACTTGCTCGGTGATCCAAGGATATCCAAGGACAACCAGAGCTGGCAGGAGCAAGCTGAATGAATAAGGCGGACAAGGGGAGCAGAACAGGAGGTGGTCTGTTAGCAATGGGCTGTTGGATCAGCTCACCTCATCCCATGGGAAGGATATAAAGATTGGTCTAACTTTTAAATGAGAACAAGGTCTAACACTGATTTAACAAGTGGCTAAACCAGCACAAAGCAACCTGGAACAGCTGCAAGTTCTCACTTAAACTTTCGCAGTGTTACACGACAAGAAAGTGGCAGGCCTGAGAACACAATCTAAGAGTCCCTCTCATGGGCCTCCCTCTTGCCTTAGACTTGCCTCCCTTTTCAACCAGCCTGTGGTTTCTCTACTGACTGCCAGCAAGCCTTCCAGCTGCGCTAACTCCAGCGGTGATGCTGACATCCGTTTGCTAAGAACTGGACTGCAACCAACAGCTCCTTTTGTATCTCCCCACAGTCATTACTTCTTCTTCGCTATTGATTTGGACAAGATTCAAACCAGTTGCCTATGGGTGAAAGGTTCCTTCTCACGTCATGAATTCCACAGTCCCTCTTTCCCCTAGCTTCCAGCTGTCATCCCCTACCCCTTCTTCCTCCCAGTGGCTTTCTCTAAGCTCCTTGACCATTTTCAGCTGTCCTGCAGTTCCAGCTCCTTGTGCCTATCCAGCCTTCTGATCTCAAGAAGCTGCTAGTCCTCGTTTCTTTGTCCTTCCTGCTTAAGTCTCCTTTTCTTTGTTCTCAAGGTAGCCTGCTCTTGCCCTGTATTGCTTTTCTTCCAGTTTCAGGATAACTGGCACCAGCCTCAGTATGGCAATCCAGTCTAGCCCTCTGTCTCTTGGTCCCAGGTTCTCTTCCGTTCCTGTTTCACCAGACTCAGTGTAGCCATTTGTTCTGCTTCCTCACTTCTTAGTCCAAGTGCTACCCACCCAGGTTCCCTCTAAGCTTCTGGCTTTTAACTAAAAAATTCAGCTACACAGCCAACAGCAGCTGAAAAGACCAAAATTAGAAGTTGCTGGATGTTCCAGAGAAATGGAAAAAAATAGGACAAGGAGGTTGGACTGCAGTGAGTAAAAACAACAGGGTGTATCTGAGGGGAAAAGGTACTATGGATCCACCTTGCTTGCTGAGATATATGGCCGGTTAGCCCCAGTGCAAAACCTGTGCAAACTTGGTCTTTTTTTTTTTTTTTCCTGGGACCTGAGCTGGTGCAGGTGTGCAGCACAGGGCTCCACTGTGATGTGGACACAGCCTCAGGCTGTCGCGAGGTGGCCTCTGTCACTCACACTCAGAGCAAATTCACATATGACAGCAAGCACTTAACCCTTCTCCCTGAACACAAGTGAAACCATACTGCTCTGCTATTATCAGTCACCACTTGTGCTTGTGAGTGCACCTGGGAGCACATATAGTGATCCCGTTCTTTCAATAGGCTCGAGTTGCACCTTCCTATTTCTGGTTCTGTGCCTCTATAAACATGGCAGAAAAGCCAGACCATCTCCACCCTTTGCCTACGGCGAGGGTGGCCTGCAAAGGTTTGGCAGTGTAACATTCACCATCACAATTACATTCGAGCACTTTGAGCACAGACATGGGATTCTGGTTTTGGTTTATGATCATTGCTACCTAGTGTCCAAACAGGGGTCAATAATCTTACCAGGAAAACTGTCCGGCCTCACCCCTCCCCACTCAGTCCACATGTATGTAAACATAATATTTTAGCCAAATGAACACAATATTCTAGACTATAATTGAGCCATTCCAATTGTAATAAAATATATATATGTTTCAGAAATGTAAACACATCACGTGAATAAGGCTCTAGTTACAACTAGATGATTTAAATGTGTGGATTTTCCAAGTAACTTCATTACCATACATAACTTATCACCAATACATACTGTACTAATTCAAAAGATAAGATATGAGGATTATACCCTAATATCTTGACATGTGGGTGTGATTTAAACAAGTGCATAGTTGAGTTTAGAAATCAAATTCAAGCCAGGCGCACACTTCTTTTTCCGGACTGAGAACCATATGGCAAACAGCTGGACTCCAACATGTATCAATATCCAGTATCTTGAGGCTCTTGCATAGCTGCAAGAACTGGTTGGTTAGGATCAATGTATTGCTATTGCATGTCACAGCTGTCTCTCAAGGTCTTTCTAACTTGTCCTCTACCCTGTTCTTGGGGATTTCAGGGGTTCAGTATTTCACAGTGAAGCTGAAAATTACCCAAGTGAGAAGGTTTTCAGGACTGGGAAGGGGAATTCTCAAGCAAATCCACTCACCCCCTCAAACGTTTTGTTTTGAAACCACAATTTTAGCCTGGAATAACTCCATTAAAATAACACTAATTCCAGATTTAATTAGGCAAAAGCAATTCCCTTTTCTAAACACACATTATAAAGTTCCTTATGTTTACTCCCTTAAAATAAATTTGAAGTATCAGGCACACTCCAGATGTTACATGAGATGAGATTATCTTGGTAATTTCAGAATGCAAGAGGAAGGTTACCTCCTTGAGCACTTGCTGTTCCCTCGCCTTGCCTGTTTTCTGGAAAGTTAGGTTCTTTCCAGCAGAACTGGCTCCAGATCAGAACAGATTCTGGTCCCTCTTGGATAGAAACTTCCCACAAGTTTGTGCGTGAGTTATGTGGTCTTTGTGGCATATGAAGGACAGAAGGACAATGAAGGGACACTGCACATCCAGCTCTCCCAGGCTACACAAATATCAGCTACATACTTGGAAGACTGGATTTGTTATGAAAATAGTCATCACCATACCAACTTTACATGAATTACCCCAAAACCACAGATATAACATGGGAAAATTTAAATAAATTACAACTTGTGCTCATTGTAAATAAATTATATTTTAGATTAGCACTTTATTGCTTTAACAATGTTTAACTTTATGATACTTAATGTTGTATAGTCTGTTCTTTCCAGAAACTTGGTATATAAATGAACACACCATATAGCTATTTGGATAATTATTAGGACAAATATACTCAGGACAAAATGCTGGCCAAAAACTACATTTAAAAATGTTGCTTTCAAGCAATCTCAAAGGAAAAGCTTTTCAAAAGAGGTAAATTTACATCTTTTATTTAAGTTAGGAACCCTTGTTCTGTTCTCCAATTTTCTATTATGGCAGGTGTGTGTATATATAGATATTCTTTTTTTTTTTTTTAATGCCCGTTGCAGAATATAAGCACATATTAAAGGTCAACCTTAGTCTGAGATAAAAGCAAAAGAGACAACGAAACAAATGCATTTTAGCAAGATTAGTAAGTCCTGACCTCAAACAGGCTTAAATCATGACTATTCACATATTTAAATCTACACAAAGTACATCTGTTTAAGCCTTAGGAATTATTATATACTACAAGCATATTCCTTGACAGAGGCCCTATCCTTTTACTTGGCAAAATTTCATGAATCAAAAAATCCATCTATGATTTTGAGGGGTGAAAGGAAACAAATATTAATAAGATCATCTATTTTATGCCAGATAGAAGTAGCATTATTCATTCTTATAATTACTGTGTCTTTCTCTGGGCAGTTCCTGACTGCAGTAACTGATAATAGTTTTTCCAACATGCAGGCCGTAGAAAAGTTCACCTGAGACAAACAGAATAATTTCAAAACTCTGCATTTCTCCAGGACATACGCTAATTTTATAATAAAAGCAAGGACTTTTGGCTTAGTTTGCATTCAATATAGCCAGTAAAACTTCCTCTTGCCTCAGTGAGAGCACAAGTGGATCCTTTCTAAAGCCAAGATGACAAATTATCGTTCTTTTAAGCAGCATTCAAAACAGTAATTGAGGTCCTGCTAAACTTGACAGATACCATAAGTAGCTCAAAGAAAACAGTAGCAGCTGTATTAATATATTAATCACTGTTTTACAAGGGTGAATGGAAGCCTTAATTTCCTCCTTGCATGTACTACATACAAGGCATAATGAAAAACTTTTTGCTAAATTTGTAATCATGTGTTCATGACTGTAAATTAATTCAAATTAGTAATGTTATGATTATATGTTTGTCCAACAAATTCCTTGTTTTGGCACTTCAGCATGAGCAAAACGGACTTGTAAAAATGTGACTTATCTGATCACAGCTGAACCTTTTACATCTCATGCTAAAAACTGCAGTGTCTGAAGCTGGAACAGGGTAAAGCAGCTAAGGCAGCAATAAAAACTGCCATGAGCATATAGGACTTGCCCTCAGAAATATCAAATATACAGTGTACATCTTTGAAGACAAATATCAAGTGAAGAATAAAAAGCCCTCCTCTGGAAATGTTAATGTATATAGCAGCTGATGCTTTGCGAAACTGGCTTCACCATTGCTTTCAATGGGATTGCAACAGGTTTACAGCCCAGGAGGCTCAAGTACTATGATTTCTGGCTGATTAAGTGGAGAGTTTCAGATTTTTCTTACACCAAAGATCATGTGAAATTGTAGGTACTTACACGGTAAAATGATAAATAAAACACTTCCATCCACTGGGCCTCTCCAGGAAGTTGTAGACATCTCCCTGCGTACTAGTTTTAGTTAAGTAATGGCTATAGAAACACTTCGTTGTACAGGCCCTGTGGACTTCACTTTCCATCAAGGCTGCAGCCTTTTTACCTTCCTCAGGGTTACGGGGAATCCCAGATCCATTATTCACCAGGGTCTCTGGATCCAGCGCCACAGAATAATACTGCATATTGCTTAGGTTCCCCCTGACTTTCAGCAACGCTGCAGATTTCCTATTTCCATTCAGACTGCTAGGCTGGGAAGTGGAGCCTTGAACCTGTCCACAGCGGTTATACATCAGGTGCCCAACAGTTTCTCTGCTACTACAGGACATTCTGTAACAATGCACAGGTATTATTAACCCTGATCAATATTTAAAATCATTAAGAAGGTATTGCATGTCCTCCCTGCCCAGGGTGTTCGCCGGCAGCTGATAAGATGACTTTCTGCTGTTATCACGGAGCTTCTCTGTGACTCGAGTGTGAGCTGTCAGCCTGTCACCTGCTGTCACTCACAGCCTCTGAAATGAAGTCAGAAAAATGTATTAGACGATGACACATGCTAGACACCAGAAGTAACAGGAGGCTAGGGAATGAAAGAGGTTAAGACTTCTGGAGGAAGAAACAAAATTACAATTCAAAGGTACATTTGTTAAGAAGGAAGCTTAAAACTATTTAAATAGTGCAACACTAGTACAGCAGCAGAGCTGTCTTGAGAGCTGACCCTATGATATTGTTTAAGACTGAGCAGTTCCTGAAGCGTCCTGATTACAGGCAGAACTGTGAAAATTTCCTGGAAGTTATAAACTTGCTGTTGCCTGAAACTCAGTAGATTGACGTTTTGAACTTCAACGCCCACACCTTGAGAGATCTTACCTAGAGAGTCAATGTTACAGAAAGATTTCAAGGCTTAAGTGAATTATTTCATTCACCCCATGGGATCTGGTCTTGCAGTCCACGGTACTCAGGAACAATTTTTCTCAAGTCTAAAAAGGAGGATGCCGTTAACAGTAACTGTCACTGGGAGGTTAATATTGTTACAAAGGAGAAGATCAAAGACTCCTGGCCTTGATTTTCTTCAAACCATTTAATGTTTGCTGCTAACTTTACTACTCTCAAGCAAGTACATAAAGAAAATAGAAAATAAGGCTCTTACAGATCAATGTAATTTCATGGGGCAGACTTAAGTTGTTGCTAATACACACATGTTTAGCAGCAATCATAGAATCATTCGGTTGAAAAAGACCTTTAAGATCGTCAAGTCCAACCGTACCTGTCCACTACTAAACCATGTCCCTAAGCACCTTGTCTGCCCATCTTTTAAATACCTCCAGGGATGGGGACTCAACCACTTCCCTGGGTAGCCTGCTCCAATGCTTGACAACCCTTTTGGTGAAGAAATTTTTCCTAACATCCAATCTAAACCTCCCCTGGTGCAACTTGAGGCCATTTCCTCTCATCCTATCACTTGTTACTTGGGAGAAGGTACCAACACCCACCTTGCTACAACCTCCTTTCAGGTAGTTGTAGAGAGCAATAAATCATGTAATGATGGAGATATGAATATTAATATCATTAATAATCATATTGATAATTTTGTGAGACTGAAAGCAGCTGTCTTTCTGAAGTGTAATTTTTTTGTACTGCCTCATTTCTTACATGCTACCATGGAAAGTTTCTTTATTTAAAATGCTTAGCTAAAATGAAAATATTATGAAAATACAAGAATATTAAAAGTATCATGAGTGGTGACTTTAACTTCAAAGCACTGCTAACATTAATGTCAAAATTATGTCTATAATGTCATATTGTAATATACTGTTATCTGCAATATAAATCCCACACACCTAGGAGTTGCAGCTGACTGCCTCTCTGTCAGAAGAGACTCACACCCATGCTTTGAGTTACTTTAGCCTCAGCAGAATAGAATAATTTAGAGAAAGAGAATTCCAGCCTTTACCCCCTTTTCTAAATAAAGCTTTCTTTTTGGTGTTGCTTAAAGATCCTCATGTGTAGCAGATGAACTGCCAACTACCACTGTAGTACCTCTGAACAGAGCCCTCTAAGTTATTCCACAAAATATTTACATAGAGTAGTGGACTTGTTACATGTGTGTAACAAATGAGTGTGCTCATTTCTTAACACTGGTCATGGTAAGGTGGACCAATGCATTTCTACATTAGTTCTACAGCAGACAGAGAAATACTTCCTATCCCTCATCAGTTCTCTTAACACTGAAAAGCTGTATGGACCCAACAATAAAGTTGAAACACAAAGCCCTTCATCCAAGCCAATCTACAACAAGAACATAAGAAACACCTATCAAAAGTATGCTCCGTCCATATCATTCATTTCAGGGTGCTGAGGCTACCTAGATAAGCGCTTGTAGCAAAGGTTGGCTACCCAGCAGTTGTAATCAAAGCTACCTGAAACACACTTGCTAGCCCACTTAATCAAAACAGGCAATCCCACACAGGCAGACATAAAGCACAGAAAACCCCAAAACCAGCTGGCAAACGGTACCTACTTTCTTTTGTCGCATGTCCTTCTACTCCTTCTCTTTGCTGCTCCCTCAGCTCCATATAGCAGACTCCCTGGATAGGTGCAGGGAAAGGAGCTGCTGCTGCTTGGCTCTGCCCCCAGCTTATCAAGTCCCACCCTGAGCAAGGCAGCGTCCCTCCCTTTCATCTGCCTTATATGGCTGCCCTTGCAAAAAGCAGAGAGAAAGACCTGGGGAACAGTTTTGAGGATTTCAGATAGGAGATACTTGTGCTTCTTCCTGTAGTCAAAACCAGCTATCATAAGCAACAGCTTATTTTTGCTGAGGATCGTCCTCTTTTCCCTCCCAGTCCTTTTCTTATCTGCATACACTTAATTGCAATGAGTTAAGAGTGGCATTGCCTTACTTCACATCTTTTAAAAATTCAAATTAGGTGTTCCTTGTAGCTAGCTGGAGGCTCTGCAGCAGCCTTTCATATTGGGTAAGTCTAAATGGGCAGCTTCAGTTGTTTGCTTTTTTCCATCAAAGTTTTGGCAAAACCAAAAGCGGCACTTCATTATGTTACATTAAGTAATGGAAAATCAGAGTTCTCTGTTGTTGTTGACTTTCTGAACCACTGCTCTTTTCTTTTTTTTACTAATTTGGGAAGGAAGAGAATCCCAAACATAGCTATTCCAGCATCAAATTCCTCATTTTATTGTTGAACTTTCTAATCACGAAGGAGAAAGTGAATACTACTATTTCTCTCTTTTTTTCCCTTTTGTAACAGAAAACAGACTATTGTCTGAAATGCCAGCATTCTGAACAGAAGTAAAAATGAAACAGAGGTAACCATTTCATCTTTTAAAAGTTCTGGCAGTGGGGGAATGTTGCCATTTTACATGGTCTTCAACTTTTATTATAATTGTTCATGGGGCTGAGACCTCTTATTCCTTGGAAAGATTATCACAGAAAGCTACTTTCTTTGTTTACCAGTTATATTGCTATACCACTGAAAAAAACGTTCTTAGTTCTTTTATTTTTCTGACAAATATCCACTTAGCAGCATTACATTTTTAATTCTCTAAAAATCAATCCCTCCAGAACCATGTCCTTGGATGCTGTGTGACTCTGTTTACACTGCACACAGAACTGAATACAGTATTCCAGATAGTCCTGTGGGTGAACCATTGAGAAGGAATAATACCTGGTTGGAGCCACAGAACTCCTTCTCCAGGATTTTGCTCATGCTTCTTCCTTGAAATGACTTCTGCATCAATTAATACCTGCTCTGCTGTATTAACTTCTCCAGACAGTAATTTCCTAAATGCAAAAATTGTTGTCTGTTCTCACCTCTGACCTCCCCCAAATATAATTATTCAAGCTCTAAATAACTAGCCAAAGTATGTAGGAAAAAATAATTTAAAAAAAAATAACGTATCTTGGATATTTTAAGGTTTATAATCAGTTTACTTTGAGGGAAAAGTAGTACCCAGCAAACATAGAAATGCAAGATAATAGCAGCAGGTCTGAAACCACTGCAGAAATAGAACCCATAGCATCTGACTCCTATTTCTTGGTCAAGGAAAAGATAATGATTTAGTGTTAAGATTTTGTGAGACTGAACTGCAGAACTCATTCCTTCACACACCCCCTAAAAGTAGTATATTACATCTTTGCATCTAACCCTCAGAAGGCAATTAGTCACCAAACTAATTTATGACTTAATGAAATGGAAATGCAAGATTTCAGGCATGCCTGACTGCTGGAGTTTTCACTGGTAAAATTATATATATGCATGCTATCGCCCTGCAACTGCATACATACAAAAGTGTGGCTTTTATGACTGGGCTCACTTCTCATCTCGCTGAATCTTGACGTGCCTGATGCAGCCCACATGCTCAGAGCATATCCACCCCAGGCTGACAGCACTGTATTTAGCACTAGACACAGAAAGCATGATAATTTATAATCAAAAGACCAGAACGGGGAGGCACAGGGAAATGCCTAGGTTTGAGATGCAGATTTGAACCCTTTTTGACAAGGAGACACTTCCCAGGAGGCTACCCTAAAAACAGGACCAAACCCATTTTCCATTGATAGCACCATCACTGTCTCCTCCAGGGGCTGTATTTTAGAAGAAAAGCATTAACCAGTCATGCAAGAAACAGAAAGGAATAATAAAGGAGCCCACATGCTAGAAAAGATTTTGGATGGTAAATAATAGATGAGACTTGAGAAACATTCCCGCGATCCTCTGCTCATTTCAAATTCCATTCTCAGGATCTAAGCTTTCTGCATGCAGTGCTCATAAACATCCACTTGGGGTTTGTGAGTTCCACTTCCAGAACCAGGTGCCTAAAAGTTAGACCCTGCTGAGTGCCGTGTACCGTTCTGGCTTAGCTACAGAATCTTTTTTTACCAATAATCATGCTGGGCCACAAATTCACCATGCTGTGTGGCTTGAACTGGTTGTGCCCAGGCTCCCTGTAAAGGGGCAAAATGGCAATCGCTGCTTTCTGCTTGAGCTTGCCAGCCTGGTGAGCCAACAATCATACAAGGGACTGTAAACCAAAGCCTACTGTGGGTAATTAGGGATCTTGGAACAGGGTATAGGCTGGAGCCCCAAGTTCACACTAACAGTACTCTCTGCACCTTTTATTTTTGAGCTGCAGACAGAAGGTGTGGTAATAACTTGTTGTGGTTTAAGCCACCAGGCAGCTGAACGCCACAGAGTCACTCGCTCACTCCCCCACCCCTCAGTGGGGTGGAGGAGAGAATCAGTAAAAGAAGGTAAAACCTGTGGGTTGAGATAAAGACAGTTTAATAAAATAGCAGATGAAAAAAGTAATACTAATAATGATAATAATAGAATATAGAGAATATACAAAACAAGTTTTGCACAATGCAATTGCTCACCACCCGCTGACTGATGCCCAGCCCATCCCCAAGGAGCAGTCGCTGCACCCAGACAATTCTCCCCCCAGTTTATACTGAGCATGGCGTTGTCATATGATATGGAATATCCCTTTGACCAGTTGGGATCAGCTGTCCTGGCTGTGCCCCTCCCAGCTTCTTGTGCACCTGGCAGAGCATGGGAAACTGAAAAAGAAAGGTCCTTGACTAGCCTAGGCACTGCTTAGCAACAACTAAAACATCAGCATGTTATCAACATTCTTCTCATACTAAATCCAAAACACAGCGCTATGCCAGCTACTAGGAAGAAAATTAACTCTGTCCCAGCTAAAACCAGGACATAACTTTCTTGCAAACATGTTATAGTTTGGTTATCTGTAAAGCATTTTGCAATGCACAGAATGTGCACCATGAATACCATTATTCTGCTTCTCAGGACTTGTGTACTATGATATTGAATAGAAGATTGTGACAACAGGCTTCCAGTCACTCCCAAAAGCTTGACATGTAAAATATATTTTATTACATGGGGAATGAGCTGAAGTGCTAATTGCCTTTTATGCATGTAGGTATTGATCCATTATTTTAGTACTAATATAAATTGTCTACAAGGTTGACTGCTTGACCCAGAGTAGCATCTAACAGCTCTGTAAATCTCTCAATTCCATGACGGAACTGCTGTAGGAAATTAAGATTGATTCCTTCAGTTATGCAGATTTTTTCTCTCTGTTCAAACTTAAAGTAAAATCTGTTACTGGACAGAAAATGCTATTTCTTCAAGCAAGAAATGCCTGAAATTAGTAACAGGTGTGATGTGAAGAAAATGTCAGTCTCCTATAAGCTAAGCTAGATCTTATACTCTAAAACATGGCTGTTATGCTGACTCTAATTAAACAAATTCTATCCACCTGGTGGAAATATTAATTCACATTATCATTACAGGGGGAACTAGTAGTAACTTCCAGATCAATTTGTCTGTCCCCACCAACCCCAACCTTTTAATTTTTTTGAAATTTCATCAAAATTTCAACTATACGGACAGAAATTTTCTTCTGGAAGTCTCTAATTCTGGTTTTGACTGGTTAAAAAGCTGTTCAGCAACCTCTGACCATAAAGATGGGAAAAAATAGCTAGCTCTTTTAAAATAAGAAACACTGGCAACAGACATGTAGCAATCCCAAACTGAAACCAACTATATGATATTTCCCCTTTTGCTTATTCTGTTTCATTCATCTTTTGTTACCACAACCATCCACCATATCCAGGCAAACTCTGCTCTTTTGCGCAATGAAAAGGGAAGAAGTGCTGGTTGCAGTGGCAGGTACAATGCTGCTATTAAATGTTCTACGGTAAAGCACCAGGCAACGTGGTGTAGATGCAACACAAAGGGAAGGGTGAGAAGGGTATCAATGTAGAGTATCTCTTGACGAAATGAGCGCCTTCATTTCAAGGATGCAGGTTTTGGTCTGGAATAATGACAGCACTGTATACACCCAACGGTATTGCCCACAGCTGCAGTTCCCGTGGCTATCCTCAGCTTATAGGAATGACAAGAGGGGAAAGTGCGACGGCTTGGATGTCAAAGGCACGCTTTGATTTGTCCCCGCTCGTTGCACGTCCAGCAGGGCATGTTGGGTTCAGCACCCTGGAGAGTGCAAAGAGCTCCCGCCCGGCGAGCCCCCCCGCCCCTTCCCGGCCCCTGCACCCTCTGAAAATTACATCTAAGAGGGACCCTGAGTGGTGTTAAACTCCCGTGAAAATGTACAAAGCATTTGACATGCAGAAGAGCTCCTGCATCACGGCCCCCAAAAGCGAGCAAGGTGCGCGCATGAGGTTTTCTTCAGTTAGTCCTGTTTTCAAATGGCTCTTCAGATGAGGTTGCTTGGGAAACTGGGCCAGCACCTGGACTAACACTTGTGAGTTCCCGTCCTTATTTCTATTTACTCTCATAGAATCATAGAATCGTTTATGTTGGAAAAGACCTCTAAGATCATCAAGTCCATTAACCTAACACTGCCATACCACCACTAAACCATGTCCCTAAGCACCACATGTTTTTTAAAAACCTCCAGGGATGGGGACCTCCCTGGGCAGCCTGTGCCAATGCTTGATAACCCTCTCAGTGAAGAAATTTTTTCTAGTATCCAATCTAAACCTCCCCTGGTGCAACTTGAGGCCATTTCTTCTTGTCCTATTGCCCGTTACCTGGGAGAAGAGACCAACACCCACTTCACTGCAATCTCCTTTCAGGTAGTTGTAGAGAGTGAAATCAGTGGTTTACATCATTAAAGAGCTATAGGCTAGTGTGTCCTTATACAAGGTGAGTGCATCTGTGGGACGTTGAATGTCACGGTGAGAAGCATCTCTGATGCAAAAGAAATGAGCGTGTGAACAGGATACCAGGACAGCATGGGACAGCACAGGTTGCAGCACTGTGTGCAACAGAGAACAGTGCTCCTAAATGTTGACCCTGTACAATGCTTAAGTGTTTTGTGTGATTTGTTATTTCAAAATATGGCACCATTTATGAATCCCAAAAACTAAAATGGGAATTCTGAAAACTTGTTCTTTAAATTGGTGCTATCTGGTCAGGGCTATGCGTGAAATCATCATTTTGTCAGGCAGTGCAGGCAGAAGATGGACATGAGCCATTTTGATCAGGGGAGAGCCCCCCATCTCTTCAGGCAGTATCAGACAGTCTGCTCCCTGTCATCCCCCTCAGCCCCAAGAGGCAACTTCTTGTTCCACTTCACTTTCAACCAGGTTTAGCAACAATAAATCCATGCAAAGGCCAGCTGGGGCACCTATGGCAGCAGTGCATGATGCCTTACAAGGTCTCTGTCCAGGAAGAACAGACACAAACAGTTAAGCTTTCCACTCATCGAGATGAAACCCAGGAACAAAATGTCACCTGTCTCCCTTTGGACTAGTATTATGAACAACTTGTCTTTCAAGGGAACATTTCCAAAGCAGAGTTAAAAACTTCAGAGGTCATTGGTTATAAACAGCAGATAAATGCTTACATTATGGAGATAGGAGAAGAGTCAATGCCTCTTCGGATTATATATTTACCTCTCCATCTTGCCAAGTTTATAATTGCTATATGGTTCAGGATGAGGAGAGACGAGCAACAGAAATAATTATTTTTATTCACTCTTAACACTTTGCTTTTGTGCAATTTCTCTCATATGTCACCAGTTAAATAAAACACCTATTTCTAAGTCAACGCTGTCCTTCTTTCACAAAAGACCTTAGCTATTAATTACCTTAAAGACCTTAGACATTAATTACCCTCAGACAAGCATCTTATTTTCAGGCAAGATTTCATATCCCTTATACTTGAAAGAAGGAACGTGGTGGCAGGAATGAATCTATTAATCCATTTATTCTCACACAAACCATCAGAATTTTAAGAGTCTTTATTTCTGAGTTTTTCTCTCATTTTTATGAGTTCTGTTGGGTCAACAGCAGTCCAATACTCATATCTTAATAAATGCACTCATTTTCATTTTTTTCATTTTCAGCAAGAATGTCACGTGTTCAGCTTATCTTTTTTTTGTGTTTTGTGTGAAAAATCTCAGATAAGCAAATTATTTGTGTGGCTTAACTATCGATCCACAGTCTTTCAGGATAAATTTCACTTTTCCATGAAGAATATGCACTCTCTGCCTCAGTTTCTTAGCTCGGTATCCTGTTGCTGCTTTATGTTGTCTCCCACTACAAGGAGGGAGGAGATAAAAGCTGGAGAACCGGGGAAAAGAGTTGACAGAGGAGTGTGTTTTCCTCTGTGGGAAGGAACTGTGAAAAGTATTCAGTTCCATGACTTCTGCACCACAGTTCAGCCAAGATTCAAGTGCAGTAATGTCTATGAGACAATGCCATTGCCAGCTTTATGTGCTATGGCAGCGTACGTCGCTCTCAGCTGCACAGAGCAGTGATCTGTTTGATTAATGGTTGTAAGGTAAAGGCAATGTTGGGCCCAGCAAAATGAGATCTGATATTCAAGAGTTCAAGAGATCCATTGCAGAAAGGAAATAACTCTGGAATGTCATGGCTTCAGGCATGGTTGTTCTTGACCTCATTGGGCGCAGCAATAATCATGCACTTTGATGAAACAAATGCGACAAAGTATGCAACCTTACTAATTATACTGTCATTTCAGTAGGCTTTTGGAAAGAAGGGAATTGTTAAATTTTAGTAAGAAGTTGTTTGTATCATGAAACTGCATTTTCTAACTTGGCACTATATGCTGATTAAGAAAATTTTGTTTATTGAAAGCCAGCATCATAGGTCCTGATCCTGTTTGCCATTTTAGGCACTATTGTAAATCAAGCAGTAATTATAATGCCTTCCATGAGAGTTATTTTTTACAATGCTGAAGCCAAATTCTGCTGATCTCATGTTATTCTACCAGGACAACAGAGAACAGCTTAAGGTTTAAGTGCAGTTTAAGGTGTGCTTGGTCTTCCAAGTTTAGTGCTTTTTATTGTATCAGCAGAATTCTTAAACTAATTATAATCACACTATACCTTCATAGAAACCCACAGTACTTTTAATACCTAGGTAAATAAAAACACTACATAAATTGTATGAACTAAAATAAACTGCTACCACATAGGGCAAAGTATCTGTTGATAGGCTTATGTTGCATAAAAGGAAGGCAAAATTACTGCTTGGAATATCGTACCTATTCTAATTGATGAAGAGGTATCAGATAGCAGTCATGGAGAGCCTTCAAATAGTAAGAGACAATATAAATTCTTGTACAGTCGACCTCAACTGTTACTTGATTCCTATCTTCAATTATACTAAGTGTCCTAGCATTGTTTTATTGGGTTTGTTTAAATCATTAGTGGTGCACTGGAGGAGAAGGATACTGCTATTGGTACTGAGGTTGTAACAGAATACCATGTAAAAGTGGATGCTTATAACAAATGTATTTTAAAAGATTGCTAAAAATAGAACTATTGTTTCAGGAGAGACTTTTTACATAGGAGCTGTGTGTTATAACTGAAAAAAGAGTTTGGAAAGATGACAACGATCCCTTAAGAATAAGTGCAGTTGTATATTTACAAGTTTAAAAAGTCAATTAAGACATTCTGTTAATTTAAAAATTGCCATAAAGCTTTTTGTGTAGACTGTCGGCTCTTTTATACAACCTTCAATCGGTTTTCAAGATTATATTAAAGAGAAGTAAACTAAACTTGAAATTCTTAATGTAACAGGCCCACACTACCTTCTCTTTCTGTACTAATCTGGAGTCTGAGGCAGTAATTCTTCTGAAATGATACACCTCATTCCCAAAGCAGCGAATATCCTCAGCGAGATATCTCCTGTTGCTTACTTCAATCTCCTGTAATTTTTTAAGACAACTGTCCATTACTCTCTCTGGTAGTTCTAAAGTCTTTACTGCTTTTAGAGTATGTAACATGCACTGCACATGTGCAACATGACCAGAAAGTCAGGCTTCAGTGTGCATCCTCTATTCTGCATAGATTTAAAGAGCACACTCACCAAGAAACTGGCCAAGTGCCTTCCCACTGCGTTCTGAGCAACCAAATTCACCCAGGCTGACTTAACTTTAGTACAGGCAGAAAGGTATACAGCTACGTGGTAATCACCCTGCCACTGCTCTGTGCACTCAGCATGTTAACCAGGGGTGAGATTTGATCATAGAAGCAAATTCCCCCGTTTCACCAATAAATTTTGGTTATTGAAGGATCAATGTGAAATTGAATCTGACTGGGAAAATTAAAGAGGAACCATCATCTTCTAGCTACAATTGACAAAGATGACACAGCCCTTGTAAATGCTGGCTTTTTCACTAAAAAGATAGGAAAAGAAATCACAAAAATGGAAAGAGGAGGGAAAAAAGGTAGTAACATAATCTATGATTTAACTATATATAGTGAACATGCATGTATCCAACATCTCCAATACCTTTCTGCTCAACTGAATTTCTAAATGTGTCTGTTCTTCTTCCCAATATACCATTTTTATGCAAAATCATGGTTTTGAATAAAAATGAAGTGGCTTCCGTTGTACTGTAACTGGAAATGCTTTTCAAAATGTGTGTGCATCTCAAAATAAAGGACTAGCACTTGTATACTAAAGAAGTATACAAAGAATGTATCCTGAGGTAAGTTTGTAAGGCCAGTCTATAGGTTTGTTGATTTAAAGTTAATATACTTGTAAGTGGAATGCTAAACCAGTGGTGTTATGAATATCTGTTTGATCTTAACTAGTTTCTCCATGATAGCATTGAGCTATTGCTTATGAAAAAGCCATTCAGAAGAAGTGTTTAGTTATAAAAATACAGATTACACTTCTTTTTTTTTTTTTTATTAGTGCATCCAACATCTCCAATACCTTTCTGCTCAACTGAATTTCTAAATAATGTGTCTGTTCTTCTTCCCAATATACCATTTTTATGCAAAATCATGGTTTTGAATAAAAATGAAGTGGCTTCCGTTGTACTGTAACTAGAAATGCTTTTCAAAATGTGTGTGCATCTCAAAATAAAGGACTAGCACTTGTATACTAAAGAAGTATACAAAGAATGTATCCTGAGGTAAGTTTGTAAGGCCAGTCTATAGGTTTGTTGATTTAAAGTTAATATACTTGTAAGTGGAATGCTAAACCAGTGGTGTTATGAATATCTGTTTGATCTTAACTAGTTTCTCCATGATAGCATTGAGCTATTGCTTATGAAAAAGCCATTCAGAAGAAGTGTATAGTTATAAAAATACAGATTACACTTCTTTTTTCTTTTTTTTTTTATTAGATTTCTGGAAAAGCTTGCTAGGATGAAAAAATTATTAAATAAAAAAAGGACCACGGACATGTATTAATTAACAGTAACATCTGCCAAAAATACAGTTGTAACTAACATCTATAATAAATAGAAATATTTTATCTGTGTAGCAATTTTTAATAACTAATGATGGTGCATAAAAAAATGAAAAATACTGTACTTTTATTGCATTCTTGTTTTTGTCTCATGGCCACTTGTAGGAAAACTGGATCTTCATTACCTGCATCTATTTCTCCTTTTTTTCTTTTACCCTTCAATTTAAAAAAAACATTATTTTCTCAAGTATTATGGGGCTAATAATGATGAGAAAAATAGGCTTACGTCCTCACAGAGGAATAAGCAAGAATAGAGGAAATACCAAAGATCTAAAGTATCTTTTTGCGCAAGCACCATATAATACAAATTCAGGGAAAAAAAAGAAATTTATAATTTTAAAGTTTTCATTGCACCTACTAATAATAGTGCTGGCAGTTTTTTTCTCTGCTTTTCTTTTGTAAGACATCAGCTCTGACTGTGTGGACTGGATTTCTTTAAGTATACACCTGCTGGAGAAGCCAAACAAGATGGAATAGAGAGAGTCCTGATCGAATATTGTGAGCAAACCTTGTTGGCTGCAGATATCCTTCTCATTCTCATGCATTTCCTAGCCTATTCATCTAATTCTCTATTACTGTAGCATTAGCAGTTTACAAACAAGTGATAGCACGTGGCGATGAATCAGCTGAACATGAGTTCAGCAAAGACACTGGATCTGAGGCACTTGGGTCCAGTTTTGTCCACCTTTTGGAAATCAGGGACTGAGTCAAAGACATCTAAACAAAGAAATCTGTGATAAGACACAATTTGATCTGTTTAATAGTAGCTGTAGAAAAGAGGCTGCCTCCACAGTAAGTATTCCAAAGGAAGTTGGGATTCTTGAGAGCTGTTTATTCTAGCAACTGGAACATCCTATAAAAATTTCTTTAAAAAACCCTTCCGAAGTAGACAACTGGATGTTCACTTTCTTGAGTAAAATCTAACATGAGCAGCAGTGTGTTGAACATGGACCATTCTACTGAAAGCTGATATTTAAACAGTAACTGTGGCTAACTGGATTCTTTTTAGGAAAACTATGAAAAATTTGAAGAGTATTTTAAAATAAATTAATAACTTTTGATACTGCAACCCAACACGTGTTAAGTGATCCACGGTGAAGTCATAAAACAGGAACTCCTAGCTAACACATAACACCTGCAGCTGGATCTTGTTCTGTTAGTGGCACTACATCCATTCAACAACAAAAGACCTCTTCTTATGTTACCCTAATGTGGAAAAGATAAAATTCAGAGTGTCTTCTAAATAAGAACATTCTAGTGAGAATACACATCAGCACTTCAGAAAGGCAGTAAGGCTGCCTAAGTCATCTCTTAGTATTTGTAAAATTCACTAGATATATTAAGCATTAAGATTTATCAAACTTTACATATGAACACCATTCTCCATTTTGTGTTCATGTGGATAAACTGACTTGCAAGGTTTTTGTCATGAGGATATAGACAGGAGCGTACGTGTGTGTAAACAGTGTTTCCCTCAACCTTGACAATGACACATCACTGTGAAGACATATATTCTGAAAATGAAGATGCAATAACATTTTTAAGTGGAAAAGCAATTGTTATGTATAAGGGATATTTCTGAACATGATATTCAATGCAACTTTATATTTCCCATGTGCAGAGCATGAGGAATATACACTCTCTGCCTCCAGAGATGTGTCCGGGCATCCTACTACTAGTAACATTCAATTTTTTCAAACATTTCAATTTCAGAATAGATTCAACCTTTTCAGGCACTCAAGCCCAAATCCTCACTTGGATACCTAGTTCTCTTTGATCTCTGGACATTTTAGCTTCAGAATTAACCTCTTGAGAATTTAAAGATTTATACAATTCAATTAATCAATCTTAGTTTGGAGTAACTATCAGACACAGCTATTAAGAATTTCAGCAGTCTTGTTTTGCCCTTTTTGCCATGTGCTGTTAACAATGGGATGGATATTCTGTTATTCAAAATTTGTAATGTTAACAAAAATCCTCATGGAAAGTTTATAACTGAAGTGTGTAATTGTAATTAGCATTAGCAATTAAGCACTATCCATCATTTGTACGAGCACATTCTGACCAACAATTGCATTAAAGTGGATTAAGTCACTGTGAGATGCTATAACAAAAAGGTAAACTACATCATGAGAGTGTTGTAATTTGAGACAAATTAAAGCCAGCAGCTGTGGCTACGGCCAGGGAGACAAGGCTCTCGCTACGTAAATACCTAACAGATCTGCACTGAACAGGTTCTAAGAAGCAGTCAAAAGCTGAAATTTAAGAAAAGCAGCACTACCTAGTTTACACACACAACATGATCATTTTGTTTCCATATGACAGGAACCCATTTGCTTTTTGCTGAAATAATCCACGGAGCTTTGCTTACAGGGGTCTCCAAAAGAGCCCGTTCCTGTTTTGGCGCTACAAAGAGCACACGGTGACTGAGAAGTTGTATTTTCACTTGTGAGAGGAAAAAAGCGACTTCGGGAAAAAGCCACCGGCAGAGATCCCCATCCCATCCCATCCCTCCGGCCCCGGTTAGGCCCGGA
>NW_009259318.1:2758053-2796628 GCF_000687185.1 Egretta garzetta | reverse complement strand
GGGCGGGGAGCTCAGGCCCGTGTCCCTCCTCCCTTCCCGGCTTCAGGCGGCTCTGAAAAAGATGTTTGTTTTGCAACTGTTTGCTGGAGATCTTTCAGTAAAAAAAAAATAATTAAAGAAAAAGAAGTCTTTACCGTGTCGGATACAGATTCTGGCAGCGTAAATACTGTGAATGGTCTGAAGAAAGAAGTGAGCGAATTGGTGTTTGCTAGACAGATTTTCAGCTCAGGGTTGCAGTGGTACAGTGGGCTCGCAGCGCATTGCCTGTCGTTGGGTATTGCAGATGAGAATTTCATCGTTCCCGGGGGGATGTGCGCTCACGTTAAGCATTTGATGTCGTGCCTGGCCCCAGGCTGAGCTGTTCAGACTGTTCCGAGTGCGAATGGAAACTGTTGGCCAGGGTTGTACCAACGTTTTTCCAAAGGCTGGGTGGGCATTTGTCATCTACAGATTCAGGAGCAGGCCAGGTTGCTGAAAGGGCCTTTAGTGACGTCTGATATCGCAGCCTGTGGCAGGAGTAAAAGCTGTGCAGACCTAAAACTGTAGATGTTTGTAACAGAAATAGTTAGATTGGTATGAATGAAGTATGTCTGTCTGTGAAAGCACCACAAAAATGGCAGATGAGGGGTTAAAGAATGTTGTGTATTAGCTGTGGCAGAGCCCCATATGTATTCTTCAGTAAGAGGAAGAACAGAATTGGATCCATAAAACACTTGGATAAGGAAAACAAAATAACTATGAAATTCAGAAGTTTTTCTAAGGCTTATGTGGGGTAGGGTTGTAAGACAAATGAATGAGGCAGATAGAACCCAAACATCCACTCCTAAATCTCATTCGATGTGTTTTGCTAAATATATACTGTATCATAATGTGGCAACAATTAAAAAACAAATGAACAAAAAACCCAACAAGCTTAAACAGGACACTTGAAAATAAAAGTAATCAGATTCACCTTCATTTGTCTTGACTAATTATAAAGGCCACATTGTTTTGGTGGTGTTTTTTAGAGGGGGAGGTTGAAAGTGGTTAAGAGTTTGAGGAGGGAGAGGAAATGAAGACAAGAAAGTGAAGATCTCTGGTTAGAATTAAAATCTAGTGATATTTGGTATCTTCATGCATTCCTATGAGTCCCTCACCTCAGCTCCGACTGAGGTCAGTTGGCTAAAAAGTTGAGTCAAATGGTGGCTGGGGCCTGCTAAAAGGGAGTAAGCTCTTTCACTTCATCACGTCATCTCCAGGACTGCTTAATAAGCCAGATCAACATGGTAAAATGGCAGAAAACAAACCCGTTGGTTTGTTCCTCATCCTCAGCTCAAGGAGAAAAACAGTTTGATGTGCTAACTGTTTATACAGAGGTTAGATGAGCTTGAGAGTAGCACAGAACAGGGTGTGAAGATGTGCTTTCAGAAGGAAGGGATGGAACCATGGGATTCTCCTTTTGGTAACAGTGAATTGTTAGGTTTAGCTGTCTTGTACTGCTGGTGGAGAGTTATTTGTGACTTAACAGCTGCATGGGAAAGAGAAAAGGATGTGCAGTTACAAAGGCAAAAGTGTACTTTCACTCATATAATTTTTCTTTCCTCCTGGACATAAATAGCTGGAATAAATGCTGCTAGCAAAATGCATTTAGGCATGTAACCATTAACTTACTGTTAACATATTTCTAGGATAGATCCAGACGAAATGGCTTCCAACCTTTTTTTTATCTTAAGTTTCAAAAAATAAATGAGCAATCTGCAGTATGAGTATCTGATCTTCCCCTTCTTCCACATAAAGACTGGGAAGTATTAGCATATATTGTCTTTGTAAAAGAAAAAAGCATGCGGGATTATGCTGCATTTTGTTTTCCACAAAACTGTATAATAGTTCCTATTGAAAAAATGTTTCTTTTTCTTTCAGCTTCAGCAAGGAGAAGAGGCAGGACACAACAGTTCATAAGATCAGTAAGTACTGAAACTATTTGCAGTTAACTCTGAGGTGTTTGGAAAGGTTTTCTAAGCTATACGTCTTAATGGTTTGTACAGGAACCCCTTCTGCAGTCAAAACCTGGTGAAACAATCCACTGCGACTATTCCAGAACCAGCACCCAGCTTCTTTAATCTCCCAGCTGTTTTCAGTCTGAGTTCTCATAAAGGCAAAAACATTAACAATAATAGCTAACAGTTTGCTTGTATTGACACCGTGTACTGCAGGTCTTAAAAATAGCTTAAAGTTGCATTTAAAATAAAACGAGACATTTTAATGTTGTTTTCAGTACGAGTTTACAGGATTTGTAGTGGTTGCTTTCTGCCGTAATTAAAAAATCTGATATTGTGTATAAGTGAAATTGTTCTTGCACAGTAGAATTAAAACTGATATCTCAACATTTAATCACTAAGAATTTTCTTATTTATTCCACACATAAATTTCAAAAGTAGTGTGTTATGTGTTATGATTTTTAAAGGCAAATAGTAAAAGTGGACCTGGCATGTATTAAATTTCTGTTTAACTTCCAAGAGCAGATTTAGTGATATACCAAAGCAGTCAGACCAGCTGACTGCATTTATCTATTTGTCTTTCATCCTTTACAATGAAAAAATAATGTTTTGGGGAAAGAAACGATGTCTTGATTTTTTTTTTTTTTTTTAGAGTATTTGACTGAAACCTTGGTCACTTATTGGAGGATATAAGCTATTTCTGCAATATTGTTCCTCTACTGGATTTTCTATAGCAAGTAATTTCAGAGTTATTAATATCTGTTTCTTTTTAATACAAACTTGTTCAGACTTTCAGAATTCCAGAATTTTAAAACTCATTTTCTTGCCCTCCACCAAACGCTTAGGCACTTCGAGAAGTTTGCAATTAGATGCTGGTTTGATTCCCCTTCTTACCCCTGCTGATTTATCGCAATGCAAGAAGATAGAAAGTTCTTTCTAAGCATTTCTGAAATAAAATGCAACTGAAGATTGGGAAAGGCCTGCTACCCAAGCTTTCAGAGGCTATCTTTTGAAAATTCCTTTACAGATGAGCACTAATTTTGATGTAAAGGTGTCTTGAAATTTCTAGCTGTGGGAATTTATTCCTGAAATAACTTGTTGCATGTGTTGCTCCTGCTTTGTCTCACAAAACAGTGTATCTCCCATTGAACTTTTATAATTTTCAATTTATTAGCAAGCACCTCCCAGAAGTGAGAGGATGGCGGTTGATCAGGACTGGAGCAGTGTTTATCCAACAGCAGCTTCATTTAAACCAGCTTCTGTGCCTCTACCAATTCGAATGGGTTACCCAGTGAAGAGAGGAGTACCTCCACCAAAAGAAGGCAACTTAGAACTTATAAAGGTAAGACACATTCCATTAGTGTGTGGTAACTCTTAAAATTTTTATTCACTAAGACTGCACTGCTTTGATTGGAATATTTGTGTTGGATACTGTTTTCTGTTAGTAAATAGGATAATATTCTATTTCATTTCTAAATTACATGGTAACAAATACAAACATAGGTAACAAGTCAGGAGACTTTTTTTAGGATTATCATGCCTGTAACTTTTGTAATGTGGCTGATCTTAAGCCTTTTGCTAAATCAGACTTCAGAAGAGTCTTCTTATCTGAATATTTTATTAAGCGTATTGTACTACCTTAACAAATGTTAAAAGTGTAATCGGATTTCAGTAATGCCCCTTTATGAACAGACAAAAAGCAATTATTTTGGTAACTCTTAATATGTCTGTTTCAGATTCCAAATTTTTTGCATCTCACGCCTCCTGCAATTAAGAAACACTGTGCAGCTCTTAAAGGTGAGGGGGTTTGTGGTGTTGTCGGGTTGTTTCTTTTGTTAAAAACCATCTCTACTGGAGTTTTAAGACAATGGAAAATGTAACTATCTATGTGATGAAGTAGAAGGTGAAATGTGGTCCACCTCTGTAGCTGGTTATTTGTCAGGCTTTGGCTAGTATTGCATGCTTTCTTGTTGCTGCATTGAGTCATACAGGTGGTAGGCAGATATGTCTTAAGGTTTTCAGCACACCAGTAAGACTTTAACTTTACCTTTCCATTAGGCCCTGCTTGTACTGGAGAATTTATAGTTTAGTGTCTTAAGGAAGATGAGTGATGAATGTTACTGAGTTCTCAGAAGATTATTTTTGATTAAGCCAGGGTTTCAATAGTTGCCATTCATTCTGGCATGCATTTAAAAAAAAAAATATGCTGTTAATAAGTGAAACCCTCTGTGAGGGCAAACTCTGCTGGGGAGTTAAAGGATCTAATGAAGACCAAGAACATCTCTGCCAGCCGGCAAGCCAATAAGGAGAACCTAATGAGGAGGTTAGCCTGAAGAGAAGTGGAGGCACAAGGGGACAGAGAGGAGATAGAATCATAGAATAATTTAGGTTGGAAAAGACCCTTATGATCATCAAGTCCAACCGTTAACCGAATGCTACCAAGTCTACCACTACACCATGGTCCTAAGCACCAGGTCTACATGTCCCTTAGATACCTTCAGGATGGTGGTTGAACCACTTCCCTGGGCAGTCTGTTTCAATGCTTGACAACCTTTTTGGTGAAGAAATTTGTCCTAATATCCAATCTAAGCCTCCCCTGACACAACTTGAGGCCATTTCCTCTCGTCCTATCGCTTGTTACTTGGGAACAGAGATCAACACCCACTTCATTACAACCTCCTTTCAGGTAGTTGTAGAGAGTGATAAGGTCTCCCCTCAGCCTGTCTTGAGTTGCCTGTATACAAATGCATGCAGCATTGGAAACAGGATGAATGAGAAGTGTGAGGAGTCACAGAAATATAGAGAGAAAGCTTACATGACTGAGGTGCAGTCTGGGATGATGCAGAGGAGGAGCTGACCTGTTCCCAAAAGAACAGCTCAGATGCAGAGCTTTGCTATGAGATGCGTGGCAAGCTGGTCAAGAGTTTAGGAGTAGGGATCAGAGGAGAAGCCAAAATATTGCATTGGTGGACATCTGCCACAGACTGCCTGGTTAAGAAGAGGAAGTGGATGAACAGCTGAAAAAAGCCTCATAACTGCAAGCTTTGGTTTTCATGGGGAACTGCAGCCATCTCAACATCTGCTGGGAGGGTAACAGGATGGAATGGAAGCAATCCAGGAGATTTCTGGAGTGTGTTGCAGATGTTGGACAAACTCATGGGGTACTGCCCTGGGAAGCAAAGTGGCCCACGAGAGGTGGTGGATGTTCAAGCTCAGCCTCCTGTAAAAGAGCAAGAATGGTCCATTTCAGTGTGCAGAAAGTTGAGCAAGTATGCCAGAAGGACAGCATGGGTCTGCAGGGAACTCCTGGGTGACCTGAGATGCAAAAACGAAGTACACAGAAAGTGGAAGCAGGTCAAGACTACACAGGAGGAACAGAAGATTTTTGCCTAACCATCTTCAAGAAGGGCAAGAAAGAAGATGCAGGGAACTGCAAGTCAGTCAGCCTCAGTACATTCCCTGGAAGATTATGAAGCAAAATTTCCTGGAAGCCATTTCCAAGCATGCAAAAACATGCTTTATAGCCTGGATAGTGGTAGAGAGCATAACCTCAGCAAGTCTTCAGATAGTAACAAATTGTAGGGGAACAAGTGATACATTGGAAAGCAGAACTGCTATTCAGAGGGATGTCAACAGGCAGGAAAAAATCTGCTGCAAGGACCCTCATGAAGGTAAACAGCGGCAACGGTGAAGTTCTGCATCAGGATGGAGTAATCCGTGCAGCAGTACAGGCAGGGAGGATCAGAGGCGGGGCAGGGGAGGCAAACAGCTAGAAAGAAGCTTTGCAGAAAAGGCCATGTGGAGCCTGATGGGTATTTGAAAGTTGAGTCAGCATGAGTCACCAGTGTGCCTTTGTGGCAAGGAAGGCTAACCGCATACTGGGTTGTATCAAGAGTGTAGCCACTACATTCAGGAAATTGATTCTTTCCCCTCTTTTGAGTGTTACCTCCAGGGTGGTTGGACTAGGTGATCTTTGAAGATCCCTTCCAACCCAAACCATTCTATTTGGCAATTTTGAGACTGCGTCTGGAGTACTGTATCCTGTTTTGGGGAGTGCAGTACAAAGAAAGACGACCTGTTGGAGAAGGGCCGCACAAATAATCAGAGGGCTGAAACACCTCTCCTGTGAAGAAAGGCTGAGAAAGTTGCAGTTGCTCAGCCTGGAGAAGAGAAGGCTCTTAGGGGACCTTATTTTCACCTTTCAATATATAAAGGGGGCTTAAAAAGACAGGGAGAGACTTTTTACCAGGCATCACAGCGGTACATAAAGTCAAATTAGGCAGGTGATGTAACCCAAAATAGTATTTATTGTAATCAAAAGTGTTTTGGTGGTCCGACAAACATCAGTAACCACAGGTTCAGGATGCCAATGGGAATTAATACTATACAGTTGACATAAGAATTCTTAAGCTTTAGAATGATGACCCCAAATGCACAGTCACTCGCATAATGAGGCAAGGGCTCTCGACCTCAAGGAGTCACCTTGGGCAGTGTCCCAACCCAAGGGGAGCGTCCCCAACTGCAGACCCACAGCTCCAAGGGGACCAACTCAACTGGCCATCTGAGAGGACTCCGTTTTTACCCTGGTCCAGTCTGAGCTGTGGGCATATATGGCCATGCCAGTTCCTGTTGGCTGAGGGCTCCATCTACCGGCGACTGTGTATGTGACAACAATCCTAGTAAGGGCGCAAAAGGAATTGTTGGCCGCTATGTTTCAATGGTCGGAAAGCCCTCGTCTTTATCAGGGTGGGTGCACCTGCCACACCAGTCCCTGTAGTGACAGGACAAGGGGCAACAGGTTTAAGCTGGAAGAGGGTAGATATTTAGATTGGACATAAGGAAGACATTTTTTATGATGAGGGTGGTGAAACACTGGAAGAGCTTGCCCAGAGAAGCTGTGGGTGCCCCATCATTGGAAGTATTCAAGGTCCAATTGGATGGGGCTTTGAGCAGCCTGATCTAGTGAAAGATGTCCCTGCCCATGGCAGGGGTGTTTAACTAGGTGGTCTTTGACAGTCCCTTCCAACCCAAACCATTCTATGATTCTATTTGGCAATTATGAGACTGCATCTGGAGTACTGTATCCTGTTTTGAGGAGTGCAGTACAAAGAAAGACTTTGAAATACTGGAAGAAGTCTAGCAGAGACCCTGCTGTTATCTAAATGAGTATGGTTGCTATAAATAGTACTTTTAAAAAGATACATTGCAATAAATTAGAGGAAAAAAACCCCAGCATATATTACTTGGAGTGTTTTCTCTTTATTCTACAGATTTCTGCACTGAATGGCCAAGTGCTTTGGACAGTGATGAGAAATGTGAACAGCATTTTCCTATTGAAATTGAAACAGTAGATTATGTTTCTTCAGGGACATCTATTCGTAATCCCAAAGCAAGAGTGGTGACTTTGAGAGTAAGTAGTATTTTTGGTAAACAGCCTTTGTTTCAAAAACCCAAATGCTTGCCTTTCTTTTAAAAACATGTGCAAGTATGATCTGCTGTAAGGAAATGAGGGAAATGATTTACTGAATGTCCGAATAAAAAGCAGTGGATTTCCTAAGTATATTGCAGTATGTTAGAACTTAGGTTATGAGGTTATGGATATGCAGTTATAAATGAAGACTAAGCTCTGATATAAACAAATAGTGTACCTTCTGGAGAATCTACTTACAGAAAAGGCTATAAGTGCCTTTGTACTCAGTGTCTTGCTTAGACTTTGTTCATGATAATTTATAGACCCTAGAAGTGCCCCTCACTACAAGAAAGACATTGCGTTGCTGGAACATGCCCAGAGGAGAGCCACAAAGCTGGTGAGGGGTCTGGAGCACAAGTCTTATGAGGAGCAGCTGAGAGAACTGGGATTGCTTAGTCTGGAGAAGAGGAGGCTGAGGGGAGACCTTATCGCCCTCTACAACTACCTGAAAGGAGGGTGTAGTGAGGTGGGGGTTGGCCTCTTCTCCCTGGTAACAGATGGCAGGATGAGGGGAAATGGTCTGAAGTTGCACCAGGGCAGGTTTAGGTTAGACACTAGGAAAAATTTCTTCACTGAAAGGGTTGTCAGGCTCTGGAATGGGCTGCCCAGGGAGGTGGTCGAGTCCCCATCCCTGGAGGTATTTAAAAGAAGGGTAGATGAGGTGCTTAGGGACAAAGTTTAGTGGTGGGATGGCAGCACTGGGTTAATGGTTGGACTTGATGATCTTAAAGGTCTTTTCCAACCTAGAAGATTCTATGATTCTATGTATTGAAAGCTAGGTGATATGAATGTGGCACTATTAATAAGTATTGAGTTGGCAGGCCTCCAGGCATCCGCATGTATATGGTAGGCACAGCAGCCTTCTGATCATAGGGTCATGGGATACTTGAGGTTGAAAGGGAGCTCAGGAGTTTTCCAGTCTGACCCGCTCAAAGTGACGTAGGTGTGAGATCAGACCAGGTTACTTGGGACTTTGTCCAGCTGGGCCTTGAAAACCTTCAGGGCTGGAAGTTGCACAACCCCTCTGGACAACCTGTTCCAGTACTTGCCTGTCCTCATGGCAGCGAAGTTAGGATTGTGCTGTGTCTTTCGAACATGCCTTTTAAGATAGCTCCCTTTTTTTTGTCACCACTGATGGAAGGCTATGTGGCTGCACTGTATGAAGGGCACTGTATGCTAAGGTAGCATTGACCCTTAGAAGGGGTTGCTGTGTGCATAGGCATCTTGGAAGTATTATGTCTTTAAAAGTGAGTGTTCATGGTCATTTTAGGCTGTGCTAAGAATAGAGCTTTTTTTTTTTGCAGCTTGACCATTGCCTTAAAGACTGGATGCACCTAATAGAATCATAGAATGTTTTGGGTTGGAAGGGACCCCTAGAGGTCATCTAGTCCAATAGGGTCATGGGATACTTGAGGTTGAAAGGGAGCTCAGGAGTTTTCCAGTCTGACCCGCTCAAAGTGACGTAGGTGTGAGATCAGACCAGGTTACTTGGGACTTTGTCCAGCTGGGCCTTGAAAACCTTCAGGGCTGGAAGTTGCACAACCCCTCTGGACAACCTGTTCCAGTACTTGCCTGTCCTCATGGCAGCGAAGTTAGGATTGTGCTGTGTCTTTCGAACATGCCTTTTAAGATAGCTCCCTTTTTTTTGTCACCACTGATGGAAGGCTATGTGGCTGCACTGTATGAAGGGCACTGTATGCTAAGGTAGCATTGACCCTTAGAAGGGGTTGCTGTGTGCATAGGCATCTTGGAAGTATTATGTCTTTAAAAGTGAGTGTTCATGGTCATTTTAGGCTGTGCTAAGAATAGAGCTTTTTTTTTTTTGCAGCTTGACCATTGCCTTAAAGACTGGATGCACCTAATAGAATCATAGAATGTTTTGGGTTGGAAGGGACCCCTAGAGGTCATCTAGTCCAACCCCCCTGCAGTGAGCAGGGACACCGCTAACTAGATCAGGTTGCTCAGAGCCCCGTCCAACCTGGCCTTAGAATTAAACTTGACAAAATGTGAGCTAGGAAACAAAGCTAGGTGAGCTCCTGCTCACCAGTATTACAGGCATGCATAGTAAGTGAGCGTGTAACTCCTTAAAAAGGCAACATTTTTCATATAATCTATGGAGTAGTGAATGTTAGGGGTTTTTTCAAGAATAGAAGTTTCAGTGTTGAAACCTTCTTGTCTCTTCCCATGTTATATTTAGGTTTAGTACTTCAGTTTTCTATTTTTAGTAGTAGTGTTTTTTTCTTTTCAGGTACTACTTTTTTCCCTGCTATTTTTTGGGGCTTCTAATACCTTTAGTCCTTCAACTTTTGTTAGTTTTTCTGATGCAGTTTTCTTGATTTTTGAACAGTTCTTTAGTACAGCAGTGACACAGTTGAAAGAATGTAGAGGAAAAACAAACAGTGGACAAGTTAGTAAGAGAATACTATTATGTCTTCATGTTCTTAATATTCCTCAGCAACACTCACTTAATGGAAACTTGTGTTTCCAGCACCATATATCTTCAGACTGTTCAAAGTTTCACAGCCTTCTTACTTACTATTGTGTAAACAGATAGCTAAAACCAGCTTGCTTTACTTTTCATACGTATTACTGCATATAGAAACTAGCTTCAGACTAACTCCTTAGATTTTTTTTATTTTTTTTTTAAATAAATACTAGTTACTTGTTGTACATCCTATGTTTGTGGGTTTTCTGGTATTGAAACAGAAGACAAGCCATTCACACTATTGTTTGATTAATTACTTGAGATCAGACAGTTCTGGTCCATTATGTTGTTATCTGTGTGCATCTTTGCATGCTTCTATTAATCTCCCAGTAATTACTTTAGAGTTTTGATTTGATGTCTCTTGAACTGATGTTTTTCCTCCTCTTTTTGGATGCTTGTCATAAATTCCTTTATATATCTTAGTGTTAACCTTACTATCAGTATTTGAAAAAAAATCTAAAAAAATATTTATTTTTCCATAGGAAGGACACGTGAATATGAAATACAGCTACAAACTAAACTGAAAGCTCTTTTTTTTCCTCTTAAAAAAAGTTTGAGTAGAAATATTCTGCCCCAGCCCCTCTGGTATTTGGATGAAAATAAATTTATTGTTTGAATATTGAGATTATACTTGCCTTGTGTTAAGACTTCTGACATGTGATACAGTCAGAAGAAATTCTGCAAATGCATACTTAATAACTGTCCTTCTAATTCTTGATAAAAGATGTGCCTGACTATCTCAAAATATTTTCAGGGTGCAGAGGTTGGATTTATCCAAGTAATTAAAGGTGTTTTCTCTTGTACTTCAAGGTTAAACTTTCTAACCTGAATTTGGATGACCATGCAAAGAAGAAGCTCATTAAACTTGTAGGAGAACGGTACTGTAAGGATACAGATATGCTCACAATTACAACGGACAGGTATGGTTACAAGAAGGAAAAAAAAATGCCTGTAGCAATGGTCACAGTATAGAAAGGGCTGGGTGTCTTCCAGTAATATCAATTATTGTCTTAGTAAATTACTATATTTTTAAAGCTAAAATATGATTTAAGATAAACTTACTAGTAGTCTTGTTATTAACTGTTAAAATTGTAATGCACAAATCACGTAAGGTCAAACCTAATATTTGTGAAATACTGCTAGGTAGTGAAGCTCTGTTTTTAGAAGGCTCATTTGTTATTTTTAAAGTAGCTGTCATGTTTCTTGAATGGGTTCTGTTAGTTTTAACAATAATCTGAGGAGTTTCAGGCAAGAAAAATGGGGACATAAGTGACCAGACATTTCTCAGTGTTTTGGTGTTCCTAGATATAAACAAATCTCCATAGTTATTTACGGTTATGTTTGGAAAGTTGCATGGGAGACACATGTTTTCTGTATTGAGTTCTGAAGAGTTTCAGGGAATACATATGCATTCGTAAATTCACGATACACTTTAATTCACAGCTGCTTTCAGTGGTAGGAAGAACATTCTTGGTAGTCTTTTCTGTTTGCATGTTTTTACTAGAATTAATTTCCTCTCTTAAATTTCCTGTCCTCTGGTAGGATCTGTTCTATTTCTACATAAAATAAATACAAAATGGATAAAATTGTGCATATGTTTTTCAACTAGACTTGGAAATCTGGGTAGTTTACTAGGACCACTTGTGTTACCAACAGTTTTCATTTCCTTAGTGAGACATATTTTGTGGCTAAAACATTAGGAAAGCTGAAAGGAGATTACCCTCTAGAGCATCTGTGAATGGTCTCATGCTGTGTTCCACAAGAAACTCTTAATGTGCCTGTTGATACTTCATTTTTTTTAGTGAATTCTGAGGCCTAAGTTCCGAGCTGTATCCATTTCTTTAATACAGGATTTTCCAGGCTGGTATTTAGATTACTTCTAAACTGAGGTTCTTTCACTATGAAAGAAATAAGAGTCAAAAAGGTTGAGTCCTTTTTGAAGTTTATTTGCTAGAATAGTCATATTCCATAGTCATTCAGATGAGTGTTTTTAGTGTCTGAGATGTAGTCTCACATGATTCAATTTGTTCTGCATCAAAAAGGTGGTGTGAAGGAGCCTGCAGGAAGAAGTGAGTGTGAGAAAGAGACAGGAGGTTATGGGTGATCATCATGAGGAAGAGATTAATGTCATTAAGTTCTAAGCAGAAGGTTTTGATGACTAGTTTTGAGAAATACACTGTTTTTGCAGGACTGTGTCTTATCCCAACAAATGTTATTGGTGATGCTGTTTTGACTTACAGCTACTTTGACTTAAAACTTTTCTTGTTAAATTGTTGCCTAGATCTTCTGTTCTGAACAGTATTTCATGGCCATTTTCACCAGTCATCCTCCTCCCTTCTGGTTGGGGCAGGGGGAGGAGGGAAGTTAAAACCTTAAAAACCTTAAAAGGGATTTCAGACTAAAGTATGTTGGATTCCACTTTGGCACAGAGGGCAAAGGAGTTTTTTAAGTTTCCTGAAGATCTGTAAATTCTTGCATCATGTACATTTTCTTACTGACTTGCAGATGCCCATTCTTCCATGTTCTTAATACTTTTGCTTTCATGATGTTATTTTTTGATCGTGTGTAATTCAGATATGCTTGTGATTCAAACACACATTTCCCTAAGATTCCCTACATTACAAATTAGAAATTTTGATAGCAAATTTAACGTTTTGTTCAAAAGGACATTACAGTGGCTTGATTTCAAAAGGACTAGCTTTGTTTCTGATTTTTCAGGTGTCCGCTAAGAAGGCAGAACTATGATTATGGCATACACCTTCTCACAGTTTTGTACCATGAATCTTGGGTAAGCAATTGTGAATAACTTGCACGCTCTTAACACACCTGTGCCAACACGCTCTCTTGTAACTCATAAAACATTCTATGACTCTGTGCAGCTTGACTTATCTTAGATTCTTTTCCTTTTCCATCTCACTTTTCTTCAAATTCAACCAAGATAAGTCGCTTATGTTTGAGTCTTATTTCCCAGTCAACTTGGAGTGCATTTCTTTAAGCTCACAAGTGCTATTCTGTTGTTTGTATACATAGTTTGCATCTTTTCAGAAGTTCCCTAGTTTTTGACCTTAATAAGAGATTCTTTCCCAGTACTTTGTTTCTCACAACAATGAGCCTAAAACTGACCCTGAGCCTAGCAGAAAAACACCTTAATTCTCAGGATTCCTGAGTGTTTAGTTTGGCAGCATGCTGGGCGGCTTATGCACAGTATTCAAATAAGAATTGAGTGCATCCAGAGAAATGGTATACTCTGTGATTATCACCTGTTATCTATGTATTTTTTAATAGTGACGGTGTTTAAAGATGTTTAAACAAGTCTGTTCCAAAAAAGCAGAGGGATGTGTTACTGGCTTTAAAGCTATGAAAATTAACATACAGCACAGTATCTACATTTTGCCTGATTCCAAACTCTTTATCTGTTACTTAGAAATTGTCTTTTCTTGGGCTCTTCCTGGGCTACCATGGCTGTAATATGGAAGTACTCTGCTTCTTAAATGTTCTCTCACAAATCTTGCCTCAAGCTGGAAGGAGTGAGGACTTAGGCTGCTTTTCTGAGCTCCCTTTTGATGGCTCCCCACCTTCTATTAGTTTTAGGATTTCATTGCATCAGAGTTAGTGTCCTGAAAAAAACCCATAAAATTATTGTAACTCTTTAGATAAATATTTCCACCAAAGGAAGTGTAATGTAAACTTTTCTATGATCATTCAGGATATGGTGTATTGGGAATTTTTCCCAGTAGTTCGTTTTGTTAAATGGTTATACATGTGAAATATCCAATGTAAATGTATTAAAGATATTATTCCAATTTATTGATAAGTTACTACGATTGGTAAGTAGTCCTCTAAATATAGTAAGATATCTTTAGACCACAGATCTTTCTTTTACAGTGAGTTCTTCAGACTTGTCTCCTGTATTTTTGTGGTTAGTCATGTTGGTTATAAGTATTGCCTTCAACAATTTTACAGCTGTTTTTTACAGAAAACAAGTTAGCAGTCTGAAATTAAATTACTGTTGAAAAGCATAGTTAAGTTTTGGATAACTTAGCTTTGTTTAAATGTAATACGTTATTACTTGCATTGTTTGAGACAGACAGTGAAAGCTGTCATCATCAGTATATTTGCGTAGATGTACTCTTTTAAAAAAGTTGTAGCTGATTAGCTACCGTAATTCAAATTTACTGTTTTCAGTTGTTCTACAGTATTTAAATTAAATCTCCATATTTAGCATTTTTATGAATTTCAGTGTTCTTGATTTTGACCATTGCAAGTGATGACATAAAAGACATAATAAGGAGGATAAGCCATATTTTCCTTTCACTGGAAGTTGCCTTGAAGGATACAATTTGTAATTGTAGAGTGCATCAAATTAAGTTCAGCTTATACTAACATCTTAAAGGATATGTGTACTTTAGATTTCAAGTGCTTTGTACACATGGATATTTTTCTCCCCAACAGCATTACATTGCATTACAAATCCTAAATTAACGACAGATCAGTTTCCAGTATTAAGCAGTGACAAGAGAGCTAGACACTGCTCACTTTATTAATTCCAGACGAACACCACATCTGTCCTTTGCTCTAGCATTACTTAGTGGTGGAAGACAGGGCTATACGATATTGCTATGTGACTGTTCAGTGTGTATTGAATATGCACAAGTCTCTTGCCCTTTTATTACCTTTCAACTTCCATGTTAATATTTGATGAGTTCATCAGTCAGTTGTAATTGTCTTTGATTTCCATGAAAAATTAAGTATCTCCTGAGACATGGTTTTTTGTTTTGTGCAACATGTTTTGTTTTGATTTTTTTCCATGATCAGTGGTAATGCCTTTCAATAACTCAGTGAAAGATAGTTTGGATACGTTTTGTAAACCCTAAGCAAACAATGTGTGGTTTGTTTTAATTTGTACGAACTTTTAATATTGGAAGGAGACGGACGGGGACTGGTCTTCCATGTAGACAGTAACATCAATCTTGTTTACAGAACTAATTGCAAGATTTGATGACTTTCCCAGCAGAGTAGTGCCATACTGTTTTGATGCCTGTGTGTGATGGAATTCAATAAAAAGATGAGGGCAGTGTTCCATTCTTGCTAAGTGAAGGGAAAGCTGGCTGCATGCAAATTTTGCCCTCAATCCTGAAAAACTTTTCCTGCTATCTCTCTAAACATGGTATAACTTTATAATTTATGTTCATAACTAGGTTACTGAATTTTGTGAACAAACAAGTATGTGAATATATAAAAGGAAAAACTGTATGCAGATATACATCAGGAAATGTAATTCCAAGTGTAATTATATTTTAATTGCCAGTGATGCATAATTCTTTCATTACAGTTACAAAGTAGAGCACCCAAGTCAGTTTAGGAATCATGAAACCTTTTTAAAAGAGTGACTGTTCTTTGTGGTTTTCTTGGGTATCCAGTGAGCCGTGTGCTATCAAACTCCATTGTGTAGAGATGCATTTCCAGCAGAAAGTTATTCTTAAAGTAATGAGTATGAAGAGTTTAATTCTGGCTCATCTGTCTCTGTATGCATGCTTAGAAGACAAAATTTTATCAGTGTCGACAGTAGCCTCTCTTTACAGATTTTCTTACATCCTTTTCCAATCTTAGCTTCAATAAAAACCCAGGGCATCCACAGCTCGCTAATTCTATTGCTATTGCAATTAGAGAGCTCAGGTGGAATTAGTTTGCAAGAATCCTTCTTGTATTGGAGTTACAGTTGAAATCGGCAACACCTGTGTGCAGACAAAATAGAAAGGAAGGAGGAGGAGATTACCAACAAGTGGTACAGGTATTGCTCTGCCTCAAGGCTCTGAATATATTGTTAAGAATTTACTTCTTTCAAGGATTGCAATGTGTGAAGAGAGTTTGTTTGCATTTAAATAAATGACTAAAAGGTTATCCAAATCCAATTTGGCAGACTGGTTTCTGAGAAGTACCACAGCCAAAGCGAGGGAAACATGTTGATAGGTTAATGCACTAACTAGCATTTCTGTCTCCTCTAACCTGCTAACAAGGTGATGCAAGAAGACAGACTAGCCAAATTGTGAAAGGCTTTGAAGTTATGTTGGATGATTGAACCTGGAGTAGAGGAGCTTCCAGAGAAGTTTAGATGTTATTTATAATCATGTGTGTATGAGCTCCCTTTTTTGAATGCATGGGGAAAATAAGAAAAAAGGAAGGAATTTAAAGGAAGGAGGTCCTTTACTTTTTTCTTTTTTTTTATTTTAATTGTGGAAGGAGTAAATTAATATCTGTTTTGGTTTGGTTTTGTGAGTGTTAGAGGAAGAAGGAGAGTTTCTCTACTGTGGGAGGGAGGGAGGGGCAGGGGAAAAGAATTATCGGACTGTTGACAGATGGTCAGAATAAAGAGTTAAGATGAAGAAGCTGACAAAGGTGGCAGGAGTGCAAAAAGGTACATTAATAACTTGGGAACAGAGAGAGCAGCTGAAGCTACTTGATTATTTCTATAAGTGGGATAGTACTGGGTAACCTTTTGGGCTACATAACCGCTATGAATTGGTAGTTAAAAGTAGCATTGCATTTGAGACTGTACTCTTTCCTGTCTTCTAGTGTTCACACAGAAAAGCCATCAATGGACTTGACCATGCAAAATTCTGCAAAAGCTGAGAGTGCTCAGGACCCTTCAGGATTGTGTTAGAATTTACCAAAACACAGTACAGGGTTGCCAGTTGGTATTTGATCTGTATTTAAACAAATAAACCCCCTTTATTTTGAAGAAAGTAATGTGATGATTTTCTTTCATCCTCTAGAATGGATTCCCGTAGCAGATAATGCCACCCTTGCTTTTGGCAAAGGGATTCTATAGTGCTTGTTTTCTGGCAGGAAAAAAAAAAATCTTGATTGTTTGTTTTAATAGAGGAAGTGGAGGAAGAGAGGAGGAAAAACAGGAATTCATCCTCTGTTATCACAGGTTCAAATGAGGTACACTGTAAAGCAGAACAACCATGGGAAACTGCTCAGAACATTGGCAGCATATTGGTGGATTGATAGTACTTGCTTGGTAAGACAGCATGTTGTTTCCAGACATGGATCTGGACAGGGGGAGCAGTATTAATTAGGGTTTTACATACTGTGTTCTTGGTTCAACAGGTTTGAATTACAGGTTGGCTAATCAGGCTGCCTAAATCTAATGGAGAGCTCAATTTAGTTGTCTTTGTTACTTACAGAGATGTGTAAGAAACAAGAAGCGTACCTTAAGACCTCAGGCAGATGCATTTGGCACCTTAGTTTTGATAAATGCAGATATCAGGCCAATGAGTTCAGTTATCTGTAAAACATTCAGATTTTAAAACTTAAGACTTTGTTTATTTTCTTCTTCTAAAATACTTGGAGATCTTTTGCCTCCTATTTAACAGTTTTCAGGTTATTAATCAAATATTTGTGTTTCACTAGCTTTTAAAATGTATTTAGTAGATACCTGACTTGCACCATCTGGTAAGAACTGAACTTATCTTCTTCAGACTTTTTCTGTCATTGCTTTCAAATTATCCCCCAGGATTGTGCCTGGATTTAATTAATCAATGAAAGAGTGAGATATATTAGGTAAATTGTTAGACAGCAGCTCAATCAGTTGTATTTCTGCTACGTTTAAAAGATGGTACTTCTTGAATGCTGTAACATCTCTCTAAACCTGAATGTATTTTTATGGTATTCAGTGGGTTTTAAAGAGTAAGAGTTTGGTGCCCTCAAGTGGTTAAAATGTTCATAAACTGATCTTGTCACACTCAGCTGAGATTAATAGTTTATCAGTAAAAAAGTAAAGTACTGTTATGAGTTGGAAGCAGGAAGGAGAAACAAGTGGAGCAAGAAGCTAATTTTCCAGCAAGGAAAAACATTCATAGCCATTATAAAGGGAAGGAATCTGAAAAAGGTGGAGTGAGAAGGAAATAACTTACAGTTGCTTCAAACCAGTCAATACTATTAAAAGGTGCAGCAATTTTCCTTGCTCCAATTTACATAATTTTCAACATTTCAGTTGAATATGAGGAAGAACTTCATTATTTTGAGGGTGACAGAGCACTGGAACAGGCTGCCCCAGGGGCTTGTGGAGTCTCCTTCTTTGGAGATACTCAAAACCCACCTGGACAATGTCCTGTGCAACCTGCTCTAGGTGAACCTGCTTTAGCAGAGGGGTTGAACTGGATGATCCCCGGAGGTCCCTTCCAACCCTTGCCATTCTGTGATTCTGTGTGATTCTGTGATGATGGAGAGTGGAGGATATCATTCTGTATTACACAGCTGAGATCCTGAAAGATTAGTGAAAAGTTGCCCTTGCATTTCTATTCTCCAGTGTGTTTCTTAAAGTAAAAGGTCTAATCTGACATACTAAGAATAAGAGTAGAGTAACACTGTACACACTTTTGAACTCTCTCTTGCTTTTTCTAGTTGTCTAGTTACAGGAGTCTGATAAAAAAGATTCAAGACTTTAAAAGAACAGTAAGGAAGAAGGATTATAGAAGTAGGGATAAGTGGAAAGTGAATACTGAATATGTACAGTAATAGCCAAGGGGTCTTCTGGGTGCATCTCTCTGCATTGTGCTTGCATTGTAGATGTGAATACTTGAAATGAGATCAGGAAGGTTGAAGCAGAAAGGTTAGGGAAGGAAAAAACCTGAAGAATGGAGAGACAGAGTGACATTGGAAGAACTCAAATTTATCTGTGAACCCCAAAGCTGTGTAGTTTGAATGAATTTGAGGAAAGTGTCCCACATTGCTTTGCTTTGGCATTCCTTTTTAAGTAGAGCATTCAACTGCAAGGCACTGGTGGGGTGAGGAGTCTGTGTATTCATGCAGCTGAATGAATATTTTTCATAACCGTTAGTGATAAACCTAAAATCCATCATACAGCTTTTCTGTAGACCTCAGTTAGCACTTAAATTGTATTGTCTTTTTTTCATCTACAGTCATTTTAAGCCATTACAAGTAAGCACAATTTTTATCACTTCAGGTTGTGCCAGTAGAACTTCGTAGCAGTAGAATTTTGCAGTTTTCATAGTAGGAGTTTACCTTGTAATTCAGCCTAAAATACATGAGTCCATTTTTGAAACTTAAGCAGGTCTCTGGCTGTCTAACTTTCAAAAGTATCCTTTAACTTCATGTCCTGAACACTCAGGATGTTATGATACATGAGTTGTAGGATTAAAATGGGAGGTGGAGGGAGACACTCTTAAGTCTTCCTGAAACTCCCTGGGCAGAAAAAAAATCAAGATTGAATGAACTGAAAAGGAGGGCCATAGCCTGGTGATGAGAGCATGTACCTGGGAGAGACAGATTTAGAGCTCTGGGCACCATTTAGTATAACTGAAGACTGCTTAGTGTAAATCTCCCAACTTTGAGATCTTAACATAATGAAGTGTGATATAATTGTGCCCTTCCTACAATATTGTTCTTTGTCAGTATGTTATTATATATGGTTTAAATAACTCAAACTGAGAGTGAAGTAAGGGCGGTCTGTAAGTGTTGTAATACATACTTTGGTTTGAAGTATGTATTGCATTTCATTGTGTGCTTGCCAGTGCTCTGAAAATCCAACAACTTGAAAGAGTCTTCATCATTAATGTGAGCCAGAAAAGATAAAGCTAAGTGTCATAGTAGATGTTAAGTTTAATAAACTTTCTCTGAAGATCTGAATTCATGTATTTAAAATCAAAGGAAAGAGGTCTACTGACAGGAAATGTGTACTGCAGGGAAAGAAGGTTAAGCTTTTTTTTGTACCTCTTGCTTGGAACCACAAAGGATGAACATTCAGGCAAAAGATTGAGTTAAAAATTGTCATTGTACTGTTTCAGATTGTAGTAGGTTTTTTGCAATACCTTGTGTTTAAGCCTTACATTGCTAGTTGCTGGAGAAGCAAGACTCCTTTTTAATGCATAAATGTAATTTTTGCAGCTGTTTCATTTTCAGTCTAAATGTCAGAGTGAAATGAAGTCTTAGGGGGCGTAGATATTAACACAATGAACAGAAAGTCATCAAAGATTTGGACCCTTAGTACCATTGATCTTGATGCGGTCAGCATCTTATCTGATCAGCATTCAGAAAACAAACTGACTTGGATAAATACCTTTCAAATAACCTTTTCAGAAGCCTGGATTTTCGAGAAAATACATGCAGCCAGTTCAGCCCAGAGAAATTAGGTGGTCGTCTCATTTTTGAAAGAGGCGATCTAGATGATGGTGACTGCTGAAGACTCTTAAGTTAGTGACAGAAACAGAAATAAAGCCTGTGAGTATCATTAAGTATGACAGCATCTCTTATATCCAGTATTATTTTTTGAGGCAAAGTTCTGTTTTTTTTCTTCCTGATAGTTGTTCTTTTCTGGTTTACATTTGTACCTTTCTGCAATGTTTAGTCATCATAGTCTGTCTCCTGATTTTCCTTGGCTCTCTAGAGGTCTTCTCTGCCCTGTGCCATTGCTGTGTGCCAGAAAATAATGTTCTGCTCATACAGAAGAACCTATTCTGCGTCACCAAGCAATTAAAATTTTTTGTGTTCAATCTCATCAGATACAAATAAGTTTCGCCTATTTACGAATCCATGTTGATACTTCTTTTTAACTTGCTAAGTACTACAGTTCAAAGGTGTAATATATACAAAGAGGTAAGTACGTCATCATTTTGGCAACTCCTCTTTGGCTTGAAGGTACCCAGTAATTTGGAAAATGCTAGCATAGCTGTCATTTATTACCTGAAAATCTGTGATTATTGTACCACACAGATCACTTTTTATTTCAATGCACTACTAAGAAATAGGTCTATTTACTCCAGGCTATACAGAGTTTGAAATTCAACTTGCAACTTAAAAAAACTTTCCTTCCCCTCAAAAAAAATCCCACTAACTTACTTGGTCTTTGCTAAACAGCATCAAATTTTTTAACTGTTCAAATCATTGACAAGAAAATAGAATAACCTGAGTCATGTTTTTAATTGCCTTGGAGATTTCCATGTGCCACTTAGAAATTTTAGTTAAAATGTCGTCCCCAAAAGAAACACCAGAGAACTGACAATTCTTACACATTTGCTGTCACAGCCAGGATGAAGGTTAAATTGGAAAAAAAACCAAGAAAAACAATGGGGAGATGCTGTCCTTTTTTTTCTGTACTTAACGGTACAATGTATATTGAAGCTTTTTGTTAATGACTTTTGTGTAAAAAGCAATTTCACTGGTCAGAGTACTATTTTAGTATTTATACTATGTCAGCGCTTCAGATTCAGCACTGTAAAGACTTGTAAACCTCCTAAAATACTGGCTTAAACTGTCACGTAAAAGATTTGCTTAGAATCACATCCTTACGCTGTTTATAGCATGAAAAAAATTCTGTATCTTTGCATCAGGAGGTGTTAAAAGACAGTCACTCTTCTGTGCCTCTTCTTTAGTGATAGGTTTATGTCATTTGACTTGATATGAAAAGTTGTTTTCTGGTGGGTGGCTTGTTGGTTTTTGCTTTGAGGCGGGGGAGAGGGGAGGTTGGTGGTTCTTATTGGAAGTTTTGATAAGAGAAACAGTTGCAATTACCAGACAGACTGGTTAATACTTACTGAGATTCTGCCTTACCTCTGATAGAATGAAGCAATCATTTTTAGTGAATTCATTGAAGATACATACATTATTGGTTTTTAACCTTGTTCACTAAGTGGGGATTCTAAAAAAAAAAAAAAAAGTTACACAATGCCACACTTGTATTTCAGTTTTCATGGGTTTATTCTCATTTGTAAGACTCTTACTGCAGTGTTTACTAACATTTTACATTTGCAGGGGACAAAGATAATCAACTAACAAAACTTTGAGGGATGAAGACCTCATTTTTTAAGTTTTTTAATAGTCTCATTAGTTTTCTTCGTAACACTTCAAAGTGAGACTACAATGCTTGCAACGTTTCCACTATTCAGAGTTCACGGGTGCTTATCTACCTAGGGTGCTTTTACAAATGAAAATATTATTCCAGATTCCCTTTTTCTCTTGCAATAAATCTGGTTGCAAAGGTATTTAAGTTTCACTTAGTACAGTCAGTTTGCAAAAATCTGGTTTCTGTTCAGTTTCCTGTTTGTGATGTATGTCTGGACCTGTGTACAGTAGGATAACTTTTCATTTTGAGGCATGGCCACCAACATCGCAGCAATGGATACTGGCTTCTTGTAGCAGGGCTGAGGAATGGATTTTGAATTCTCCCCCTACTGTCAAATCCCTTCCTGCCTCCCTCCCCCCTAGAAGTCAGATTTTATTTTAAAATCCATTTTGACAGACCATTCTGCTGGGAAGGATTCCAAGAAATAAATACTTAGCAGTTTCTTTGGCCTCCTTTAAAATCTTCTTGCTCTGTATAGCTCAAAAGAGATAGGAAAATCGTAATCTGTTTATCACCGTGTGTGTCTGAAATCCTGTTAGTAAGTTAATGTATGCAGAGAAGGATTTTCCTGAAGAGATAAATGTAATAACTGTAATTAGTTCTTGTTTTCTTTGCTGTAACTTAAAGGTGTTTAAAAGTCTCACAGTGATCTTTTGTTGGAACTTCAAACATTAGTTTGGTCCAGGGAGTGACCAGGGCTGATACCGATATTCCCTTACTCTTGAGAAACCCTATCCCTGTGAGAGAAACTTTTGCTTTAAAATTCTTTTAGAGTTTAGGAAAAAAATGTCTTGGGTGGCCATTATGCAGATAAAGAAGGGATATTTAAAACAGGATGATGTAGTTAATTTAAAACTATGTAAATCTCCACAATGAATTGCAGTATTTTTCAAACGTACAAGGAATACTTTACTATATCCACTTGTTCTGCTACTGTGTTAGCAATACGGGCTCCAGTACATCCCTTTTTTTTTTTTTCCCTCTAGAATTGAATGAGGTTCTTTTACTTCTGTGTTGTATTGTGTCCAGGTTTTAATGTCAGTCATATGAGCCCTTTAGCAGTGTTAATTTCTGTTTCTGACTAAACATTTGGACTCAGAGATTTGAAAGACAAGAGATTCCATTTACCAGGTGCAAGATGCAGCATTTGTTAAAGTATTTTTGAATTCAGACAGACAGACCCAATCACACAGAGTAGTACGGGGAAAAAAAAAATCTTGGGTCTCAATTAAAGGTTATTAAATATTATGGTTTGACTGCAGCAACCTTGTTGACTAGTGGACAGAATACTGTAAAATAAATGAAAAACCAAGAACACACCCCCCCCAAAAAAAAACCCCAAGCAAACAAAATAACCCCAACCCTCCCATGATTGCCAGGTTTATTTGGATTCTGTATAGCATAGCTAAAAATTTACTGAAGAGCCCTTCCTGGCAAGGGATTTAAAAAAAAAAAAAAATCCGTATGATGTAAATGCCTTACTATAATGTTTCTTTGAGCTTACTCCCAGAGAAATGTTTTATTTAGACATGATTTCTACAACAATTGTAAGAAAAATATGACCACCTAAAGTAAACCGGAAATACTTCAAACTGTGATTCTTATGTAGTTGAAATAATATAAGGATGCTATGTACTGTTTACATCAGTGAAGTACTAAATAATTTTATGTATACAAATATACAATCTACAATATGTAAAAATACATTTATGAAGCATATATATTTACAAAAGTACAATAAAAATTAAATACACAAAAATAGGAGGTGATAACATTTGAAATGTCCTTTAAACAGTCTGTGAGGCATGAGGAAGGCCTGCTGAATTGCAGGAATATTCAAACACAAAATTTACAAAGAATAACTGCACAAGCCAAGTATTTACAGGCACTGGGGTGATGTCTTCTGTCTTGTGTTCGACTTTCCATCCTGTCTAATCTTGTAACAAAAATTAGGTACAAATTAACACCTTGTGGATGGAGATTTTTTTGAGGAGCAATTTGTTTTGCAGGAGAGGAAATGGATTAATTGGTGGTGCTTTTCCTTATGAGTCACAACTAAAACATTTCCCAAATGGTGAAGGATTGCTGTCTCTCATCATAGGTTATTTGGTATGAGTTGTCTCACTTTGTGTCTCATAGCCAACGTAAACATACCGAAATCATATGCTAGGGACATAATAGCTAGGTGACTATTTCCAAAGCTTGAGCATTTAGGGTTATTTAAAATTATTACTTTAACAAGGTTTTTTGTTACTCATTATGTGTCGTCCATAAGCTTTTTTTCCCATTCTGACTCGTCTGGTTATATCTGCCAGATACATAAAGAACTTGGTCAGTGGGAGGAAAGAAACTCATTCTGCACAGAAAATGTATGGCATACAGGGACCTTTTCAATTCTGTTTGAGGCTTGAGTTACAAGCCTTGGACTTTAGAGAAGGGGAAATATCTTCACAACAAAAGTAATTTTTAAATTGGTATGAGAGAGAAGTTTCTTCAAATTATTATAGCTTTGTTTCAGTCTTGAGTAGTTTTTAAGATGATGTATATTTTCTTTCAGAAAACTGAGACATGGGAGAGCGAGAAGACTGAAGAAGACATGGAAGAGTATATCTGGGAAAATAGCTGCTCTCAGAAAAATGCCTTGGATACATTACTTCGAATAAAAGCCTCAGAGAATGTCAGTAATGTAACTAAGGAAGAGCTTCTTGCATCTGAAGTGGTTAAGAATTACAGAAACTCTGTAATTGCACTTAAAAATGAAGGTGAAACAGAAAATACCATGTCTCAGTATAAGGAATCCGTGAAGAAACTATTGAATATACAAGCATTACCATGAGAGCAGACTCCTCAGGTACATCTGGTTATTACGGAAATATTAAACTACTATGTTAATATTTCTATAAGGTATGGATACATAATTACTCAGAACCTTAACGAAAAATATGAAGCTTGATGATGAGTTAATTTCAGTAGCAATTAGATTTTTCTTTACTGCTGGATTTTCTTGTAAACATAATTTTCCTGTCCATGAATCTTGTTCTTTGAATAAAGTGTGTTTTGAGTCATACTTGTGACTTGAACATTCTGTTCTGTGCTTTCTTAGCTTGGAGTTCCTGGTTCCGTTCTCTGCTTAATCACATTCTGACTTCTCACGCAACTTCTTTTGGCATATAATTTAGAGCAACAGTGTCAAAACCGATGAAATTACTTAGGCTCCGAGTTCCATTAATTGAGAGTCTGAAGGTTAAGAGCTCTAAACTTTCTAAATGCTTTCCAAATGTCACTCAAGTTTTTCTCTATCTGTACTCCCTATCTGTAAAATAAAGATAATGTTGCCTAAGCAGTTTAACTTTCAGAGAGGTGTTGAAGCACACTGAGTAGTGTGAGGTTCTCTGCTGTCATCGTGAGGGCTAACAAATACCCTAAGTAAAAATACCTGTCTCTAAAATGATGGAATAAGATAAGGTAGAAAATGGGATGGTAGTGGGACAATGAACTAGCAGTTATTTACAGGATAACAAAGTACATGGGAAAGGAAGGATGATGAGAGTTGCTGAAAGTGAGAGCTGGTGAGTAGTGAGGTGGATATGTAGCTTAATAGGAATGGACTGAGTCTTGGTACCCTGAGGCCTGCAGAGTTGTCTCTAGAATGTACCCAGGCTCTTCAAGGAAAAAAAATGTTTGTAGCATCCAGCCTACTGCTGTGAAGCACAGAGAAATAAATTATATGGATGTTTATCTTATATTGGTAATTTGTATTTGAAAGGAATTGATTTGAAACACTGGAATCACAGGCAACTTTTATTGCCTTCTCATGGTTAAGAAAAAAGAAACTTAAGAATATCAGGTGGAAAGGACATAAATAACTCTATTCTTGCTTTTATTGTACCTTCCTGGCTTACTAAGATTTCAGCTTAGATCTGGAAGGGGCAGAGGGAGTTTTTATTTATCGGACTTAAGGATTCTGCATACCTATAAAAGAACCTAGCATGTGGCCCTGCCAGCAACTCGTTGAGAGGAAACAGCCTAAGAATGAGGACATTGAAAACTGAAGAGGAATTGATTTCTGCAGAGTGTTCTATGTGGCTCAACTCACTCACTGCTAGGATTTCTCATTGTTTGTTTTGTGTTTACATACAGCCAAAGAGTGTTGTGTGTTCCCATTTCCAAAACATTTCCAATTTTGGGAAGATTCTTCTTAGCTAGAGATTGTTTTCATATGGCAGGAGACTGAGTTTAATGTGGCTTTTTATTCTCTATGAGAATTTGCCAGAGCTACAGCTAAGCTTAAAAAATGCTTGTCCTGTAACCCCAATTTTGCACTTACTAACTTGGTTATTTAGTGGTCCTTTCTCTTAGATTTGTATTAATGTGAAGTTTTAGCAGAAGCTTAATATGGGGAAAGTTTTGGCTGTTACCGGCTTGTTCCTTTATTCAGGGATGATGGGGGTAATGTTTAAAATTCTCATTTGAAATAGTACATCTGTGTAATTCCTAATCTTTTTTTGAACAGCCATGAAACCAAAATTACTGAGGAGGTAACTGCAGTTTGACTCAGAGGATGGTATGGATGGTGGAGTTGTGCCTGGCTTTGTTCCAAAGGCGGTTTGGTTCTAGTGTATACACAAGAGAAATTTGTTTCCTTAATTAGCTTTGTCAGTGCTTGCATAAGGACTGGCATACTAACAAGCATATGTAACTAACTAGTGTTTTGCAGTGGCATGTCTTGTACCAGACTGTCATGAGTAATTGCCTTCAATGTTTTGAGAAACCCAAAACCCCGTAAGCTTGCCTTTCTCCATGAGGTTGTCCTTATGTACTCAGGACATGTGAGCACCTGATAAAATCCTTTCTGCAACAGAGGACAAATCAGTTTTCCTTTGCTCTTCATAGACTTTAAATGACCTAAGCAGAACTCTGTATGAAAGCTGTAGTTAAAATAATAGTTTGACTTTACTAATAATAATGCCTGATAGAAAGAACAACACAGCAAGGGAAATTGATTTTTACATTTTATTTCATTCGCTTCACAGCTAGTTCATGGAAAACCTAAAATGCACAGGCTTCTGGAGTTCCCTCTGAAGTGTTCAAGCCTGGCTTATATACATTCTATAAAAGTTTCAAGAAATACAGGCAGGATAAAAGATGGCTGTCTTCTGAGTACCAGGACACTCAAATGTCTCTACCAATAATAGATTATACCTACAGACCAAGAACAATGTTGGGATTAGTTCACTGTGGTCCCTAACCAGATCCAACGCTTACCATCAGAAATTAATTGTCAAGGATACTTGTTTTCCTGTAGTATCTGGCTTAATGACCCTATGGCTATAGAACACTTGCCCAGCTGGCCTTAGAAATCTGCAAGACTGACTTCCAAACTTGGTTTTCAATGCTGTCTTCACTGCCTCTCCTTGCTAAGAAACATAGGAGCAAAATTTAAAACTTTATTAATCCTGTAAGTGCCCAATCAAGCTGCTGGAATTGAAGGCAATATAAAATTCAGAGTTATACTTGTGATTGTTACTAGTGGTTTATACGTTATGGTAGAGGACTTGTGTAATGCAGTGAACTGGATCAAAGGTAGCCTGGACTATATTTTGAGCTCTTTGTCATCTTGGATGTTTCTATTTTTCTGCTTCTGCCTCCAAACTGTTTGTGTTTGAGTGTGGCAGTGTTTCTCTGTGGTTATTTAGAAATACCTAGAACACTGGGATCTTAACTCCAGTGGGAGTCCTCCCGACCTTGATGATGTATAATGTAGCACATGTTTTTGTGAACTAAACTACTCATCTTTATTTTCCTATATAATACTTTGCAGACCATCTCGTTGGAAACCTGCACTTTAGTTTAAAAACTGTGAAGAGTAATGGACTTACAGATTAAGCAACTCTACAGCACAGTAATAAGTACAACCTTAGCAACGGTGACTTACTAACGTATCATGTACATCCTAATGTAAAAGCATGACTCTAGGGTGTGTATTCCTCTACACATACCTGTGTGTATGTACATTCTTCTGTTACATGGAAGTGCTTGTTACTTTTAAATATAAATGTAGGTAGATGACACTTAAATCAAGAGGCAGGCTACTCACACTCCCCCCCACCACCCAAGTGCATAAATTCAGAAGGAAGGAGGAGCAAAGATCCACACATAATATCCAGAGGCACTGTCTGTCTCCACAGGTAATTCTTTTACTGGTATTTACTGGCCAAGAGGAACATGGAGCTAGTTCGTGACGGCCCTGACCTCAGGCAACCCTGTCCATCCTAGATTGAAACTTGAGCAGGAAGGCTACTATATGTGCTTCTTTGCGGTCATTGTTCTAACCTCCAAGTAGCAGATGTCTCATTTCAAATCCAAACACTTGCCCCCACAAACTGGAAAAGTAAGTTCCTTACGGCAAGGAAAAATAAGCTGTCTCCAATGGAAAAAACTTACATGAATTAAGTTCTTGGCCATCTGGAGTAGTTGCAATGCATAGTTTCGCTGGTGCTGTTGAGGAGACTAACCTTTCTTTTATCTCCCATATAAACATTCCAAAAAAAGGTTGAGATCTAGCGCTTAGTCAAACTGGAAAAGAACTTGCTTTGTCAGTATTCTGGCTAATTTTTGCATCTAGAAACTACTGTAATCACTGGCATAAGAAGTCCTTGGTAAACAGTGTGCTAAGAGTTGTGAAGTGAAACGTTCAAAGTGCCGCTGAATAGTTTCTTGAGGTTGTTTGTCTATGTTGTACCACGCTTTTGCCCTTTAAAGAAGGGCTGTCGGACACCAAGCATAATCTCTTGCTCAGATTAGACAAGGAGGCCTGTACAGAGACATAATTCAGTCTTTGGCAAGCAGAGTAGATGTTAGAACTGCTTGTAACTTCGCCACACCCTAAGACCTGAATGTGACTGGCTGTGTGTGAAGAGTTGGTAAGCCCCTACGTGTAACCTCATGGTCTTCAGGGAACTAATTTATACTCCTGACTGGAGTTGACACTTTTGCCCTGTTTTCATGTATATAGCATTGCTACAAGCACAAGTAAAGGATAAAGGGACAGTTGCCTAAAAAGGGATGCGCTGTCTGGACAAACCATCTTTCTACCCATTTCTTGTTCTCCCTCGTACTTAAAATGTATGTATTTATTTTCTTGTGACTCTGCTAATCAGTAATAAAGCAGTTCTGCTACTGTGCTTTATATAACCCTTTTCCTGCCTGTTTTTTTTTCTCTGTATGCCAACAAATCAAGAATACTTTGTAGAAAATGATCTTATATATTCTAGTCATTCCATCCTGCTCCAGAAGTGTTTGTGCATGGGACATACAAATTTTAACTTCTGTCTCATTTGCTTTTTCTGGTGGGTATTGGGCTCCTAGTTCCATTATATGATTCTACACAACATCATGTTGAGTATCAAAGGAGCATCAAGGTGCTATTAAGTGCATTGTGCAGCCACTAATCTGAAGATGAGGAAACCACAGACACCGACGACTGTGACTTGCTGCAGATCACACATCTGATAGATCTGATAGAAGTTACTTTTCTGAGAGGAAAAGAAGGCGAAAAAACACCTGTTTTAAAATAAATGGTATATTACCCATGACTGACTTCTATTTAATGCCTTCTTGCAGAGATTTGTTTTTCTGTCGTGTTGGAGTGCATCATGTCCACTGAAAGGATTTCTTTGCTAGTCTTTTCATCTGTAGGTATACAACAACCCTCGCGTAAGAATAGCAAGTTCTCACTTCTTCAGTAGTTAATTTCCTTTAAAAAAAAAATTATTCTGCTGGTAGTATCTACCCCTTACGGCTAGCTTTTCTCCCTTTTTCTTGATTCAAGCTGCTATGAAGGATCATTTATAGGAAAGGAAGAGTTAAACAGGCTGGAAGCAGCATAGCACTATTGACCTTGCAGCACTCCAGGCTGTTAGCAGATGTTTCATAGGGCGTTTAGGTAGCAGCCCAGCCTGAATAGGAGGAGTCAGGATAAGAACAGACCTTAAGGATTTGGGGAATGAAAATAGTGCAAATCTCATATAATAAAGGCATAAATGTGTTAGAACCTGTCTCAGTTTTCAATTAAATTGCATAATATTTATCTGAAAATATCTTAATTCTACAGGAAGAAGAGAGAGGGGATGTCCCATCTTCACTTTTGCTTCTGGTGTTTTCTGTCTTGAATGTTACCCATTAGCCTATAGGTACTGCAAGATACCAGTACTACAAGAACTCTGTCGCCTTAGGCATGCAATGATCTTGCTTATGTGGCTTCAAGTTCAGCAGTGTATTATCAATCTAGATTATGGATTTAAGCATCTTCCCCTATCTTATATGCATGATTAAATAATGAGTTGAATCAGAAATGTATTCTTCTCAGTATGATAAAGTATAGAATCATAGAATCATAGAATGTTTTGGGTTGGAAGGGACCCCTAGAGGTCATCTAGTCCAACCCCCCTGCAGTGAGCAGGGACACCACTAACTTGATCAGGTTGATCAGAGCCCCATCCAACCAGGGATGGGGTCTCCACTGTGTTACAATACTACCACTTCAAACTGTTAAACAGTTCTGCAAATTTTATTATGTGAATCAGGGAGAAAGAGGTGGTGTGCACTCTTTTTTCTTTAAAACCTGGAAAATAGAAAAAATAAAATATTTATATTCAAATTAAAAAAAATAATCCCAAGTATGAAACAACTAAATATAACACAAAATGCATATGCCTCTGTAACTGAAGAAAACTAATATTGAGCAATGCTTTGCAAAACTCTAGGGTAAGAAAAAATGAAGCATGTTATCCAGCTGAAACTGTGGGGGAATTTTTAGGTAAACAGAATGGAATTTTTCTACCTGGATTGGACTAACCTGCCTGCACATAAATTGTGTATCCTAAAAATTACGTGCAATTATGTAGCAATAGTAATTTTAGCATGTTCCCTGATTTCCAGGATAAATTATATTTGGAATTCGGTTCTGCAAGGTCTTGAAAATAAAGTTTGTGCAGTTTGAAATGCTTTGGTTTCTCAGGTAACATCTTCTTTTTGTCTGGGAGCTATTGAGACTATAACATGAACACCAGCAGAACTTCAATGGCTCCATTCAGCCTGAAGAAAGGCATCAGAGAGTGCAGATCTAGATCTCTTACAAAGTCTTTTTCTGAGTCTAGGTTTTGGTTTTTTAACTCTTATTCATATAAAAATATAAAGTTCTTCAAAGTGTGGTTTTTGCTGAGCCCCTTTTTGGCAGCGAACATACTTTTTACCATTTTGATTGTTTTGACCATTGCAAACAAAGAAAATTTCATAAAACATTTGTTTTACTGCATTACATTGGATGTTTATTCATGTTATAGTGAATAGACAAGCAGAAAGGTAACTAGGTGGATTTTTGATCTGCTTTTGATATATCTTTACAGCTTAGATGTAAATTGGTTTTAAAATGTGTTTTCCTTGGTTACATGATTTTAAGAATTATGGGGAGAAAAAAATAATTTAAAAAGCACTTTCATTGCAAATTGATGTGACAGTGCTGGCTGAAGTGTTTTGTGGGAGAATCATGTGACAAAATGTGCTTGTCGACAGTACTGAGCGACATGGAAAGTACCACAACTTGACTTGGAGCATGTGGTTAATCAGTTTATTTAATATATTTGATCAGGTTGTCATGATGCATGAAGCACCTGAATGTTATTTGTGGTGGAGATCAAAACATGAACTTTGCAAACTTTTCTTTTTCTGATTAAGACTTTGTAGATGGAAATCAGTTATGCCTGCTTGTGTCTGTAACAGAACAGCGCTTCGCTGAGCCATGACCATTTCCTTCAGAATTTGATTGGTAGAGCACTGTACAAAGAGAATCCTGAACCACTTGGTCTGCAGCTTCTGGTCTAAAAAAGTTCATACTGACGATCTCAGTGCACATCACCATTTCCAGTGCAAGTTGTGGTGAAAGGATAGAAAGCACATCACAGTAATCTACAGGTTGAGAAGCTGAGTTCCTCCTCTGACATACACATGCCTTTGTTTCCTCATGAAATGAATCAGACCTGAGACTTTTCTGTTTCAGGGTCAGATCCATGAAGATTACCCTAAGATGATGAGCACATGAGAAATATGTTCTTTATTTATAATTTAATCACATTTGTCCTTTGCTACAATATAGAGTATCTTGGATTCTTTCTCCTAGTTCCTTTCCTTTTGGTGTTAAAAACCTGGAAAAGAATATATGTCAACTTCCTCTAACTCAGAAGAGCCCTGAAATTTTTAATGACAGTTAAACTGTGTGCTAAATTCAGCCACATGATGAATTAGAAAAGTCCAGTTTGATCATAAAAGTCAGCTTGTTGAAATTTAAAGTACATCATGCAGTGGGTACATCTCCAGAGTTTGTATCACTTCACATATAAGCATAGAACTGCCCTTAAAAACAAATCATACCTAACTCTGATTTTTCTAGCTAAAATAGGACTATTTTCTTTTGCGTTATTTCAACTGATTAAATAACTCCAGTCCTTTAAAATGTTCTTATCCTGTGTCAGCTGCAGTACTGATCAATGTGGGTCAAAATATGATTTTAGAGAGGTCTTTTCCTCTGAAACCAACCTGCTCAACTGTAATTAGGTATTCACATGGCCTTACAACCTCATTACTGTAGTCTTTGAACATTGCATGAATATTACCAGTTTTAAAATAATTTTCTGCCACACAGACAAGCAGTTTTATTTTTTATTGTTTCCTTCTATAACATTTACACTTGCCTGGGAAATAGAAGCTTCTTACAGCAAGTGAAGAAAGTGAGAAACTCTGAGAAGTCAACAAGTTTAGAAGAAGAAGAACAATCCTGGTTACTGTTGAAAATGTTTGCTTTGCTAAGCAAATTTCCTGAGTAAGGTAAGGCAAGGAAATACCTTGCTACCTTGTTGATCTAGTCACTTGATTTATGTTCAGGAGGAACACTTTTATGAATAGAGTATACAGGACGAAGAAACAAAAAACGTTGGTTTTTTTTTTATTATAAAGCTAACTTCTGGAGCTTTCAAAACATTTTGTCCATTCCTGTGCAACATACATTAATTGACTATTCCTGTTTTAAAAAGCTAATGTCGTAAAGGATAAATACGAGTAGGCAAGGAAAAGCAAGCCAAGGTGGAAATACAGATTGATGCTAATTGCAAGGTATGAACAAATGTTAGCCACGTTTGTGCGTTCCTTCGCCAGTAACAGAATGGATTTGTCAACGCATTGCAGAGCAAGTAACTCCACAAAAGCAGTTCAGTCTGAAGGTGCTTCTGTAGGGGCTTGAAAAACATTTGAAGTGTTTGTTATCAGAAGGGTGAAGTGAGAAGTGGGGGGAAAGTAAAGCATAAAGATTGAATGATCAGGTGTTCGGGTATGAGTTAATGGAATTCAGTAGTTTGGGGGACTTGGGTTGGTTTTGGTGTTTTTCTCTGAAGAAGTAAAAAGTGCTGGCTAAATTGTTTTGTCTTAATATTAGGGGTAAATTGGGAAAAAAGACCAGTCTAGAACTCAGTTGGAGAAAAATGGACAGTTTTTGTAGAAACAACTAGATCTGGGGCAATTAAAGGACGATTAGAGTTAAATGATTTGATGATACTATAAAGCTTCAGTCAATTTTACTGACTGCATATAGACTTAATTTTCTCAGGTTAGTTCGAATTCAGGGGAAAGAATATGTACAGCTGCAGTGAATCTGCTCTCTTAAGTTAGGGAAAGCATATACCCAGGCATTAGCCTGGGTCAGGTTATGAACCAAAATGTGCTCTAACACCTCTAAGCATGCAGTGGGAGCTAGAAGTGTGTACTTCTCACCCAAAGAGGCAGGGGAATTGTGTTTCATCTGTCGAGAATTAAATCACCATCGAAAGATTCTGAAACCATGAGTGAAAAAGTTATCTTTGATTCTGTAAAAGAAATAAGCTGGTATACACGATTCATTTTTAAAAAGCTGTTTGTTCCAAAACAAGGATGGTGACAGTATTTTACAAGTTCGCTTTGACAGTAGTATATTTTATGAATTGTCTTGACATTGTTCTTCTTCTCCTTATGGGCTTATACTGACCTCTCCTATTTCTGCAACGCCCTGCTGTGAAAGCAACAGTACAACAGCAAAGGAAGATGAGAGAAGAGCAAAGAACAACAGGAATCAACCAGACACCCAACGCTGCAGCTTCCCAAGCAGGTGCCTCATTATCTGAAGTATAATTCCTACCACTGTAGCCTTTGGTTTCATTTGAGTGTTGTTTACTGCTGTTCACACGAGGAGGAGTGGGCATGTGGGATAACACCTCAGCAGATTTGGATATCAAAGTTGAGGGTACAGTCTTTTTTTCCGAGCTGGTGATTGACCTAGTGCTTACTGAAGTTGTACTTGTCCTCTTAGCAAAATTATCATCCAGTGGAAAAGTTTCTGCCCTGGAATAAGTGGTAGTTTCACGGGTTTTGACCATCGGGCTTGTACTGGAGGTGTAAGTGTTTGCTGTTAAGCCGTGGCTAGTGGTAGAAGATGAAGCTTGGAGCAGAAGAGAACTTGATGTGGCATTATGATCCTGGCATCTTTCCCACTCAGTGGCCTTTGTAGTGTTTTGCTTTTCATATTTACTCGGTGAGGAGTGAGTATTTGGCTCTTTGGGTGTCAGTTTTTCAAAAATAAGAAGATCTGGATCAATCCCTATTAAATCATAGACAATGTTAGTTTATGTGATAAAAGCTCATCTGCACACCCACAAAAGGAGCACAGGGAGGCAATGGCAGGTCAGGGAGCCCAAATAATACCCATCAACACCTTCTGGACTGGGGGTGTCACTGCTTAGGGTTATGGAACACTTTGTGGGATGTAAAGGAAGCGGATTTTGGGATTGCACAGGACTTACTATGGGATGCTTATGGAAGGAACCAAAGGTGAGGAAAGGGAGGAATCTAGGTTACCAGGGTGTAGGGGAGTCCCAGCCAGCTCTGTGTGTGACCAGCAACTGGAAGGGGGCTGCTCCCTCGGGGGCTCGTACATCCAACAGCAGAGAAGACTGGGGTCCAGGGGCAGCTACTAGGCAAACTCAGCAACTGAGTCCAGCTGCTCGGGGGATTCACGTTGCACATATGTGTATATATATCTCTTCACTAGCAGATCTCCATCCTGTGCAGCCAGAGAAAGCAGGATGTGGCTCTTGGTGCTGCCTGTGTTCGTGTGTCTCCTTTATGCATATGTCTCTGTAACCTGTGTGGCTGGCTGCATATATATGTATGCTTGTGGTATGTGTGTGCACTCTTTGTGCGCGTGCCTAACGGGAATACATTTTCAGTCTTGCTGCTGGTTGGAACTGGAGAGACATGGAGCAGTGGGCCGCCTCGCCTCTCAGTCTCTCAGATCTGGTATGGTATTTTCCCCAAGCATAGTATTGATTAGGTACTCAGAGCATGAAACCTGAAAGCAGGGAGTATCTTTGAGATCCTTTCTCAAATACTGAATGGAAGAAAGGGGGAACTAGTCTTAGAATTAGGTACATTCATGAAAAAGGAAAAAAGTCTTATGCTTTTTTTAGCATTGCATGTTACTGCAGAAGATCTTTTAACACAGCATCTGACCTAGTATAATTTTAACTTTTCCTATAGTTGCTATGTTTTCAACCTTTATAAATGAAATGCTTAGTTACCTGTTGTGATGTTGTACAAAATGACATTGATTCTAGCCTTTAGTATGCAACTCTCCAATGCTGGGCAAGACATGTGGAGGCAATTCATACTCTCATGAATAGCTCCATGGTAGAACACTGCCAGATTGCAGGAAACTGTAATACAAAAAGAATGCAGTTGAGCTTACCAGCATAACGAACACTGCATTTTGCATGTTAACATGAGAAGATCATTAATACTGGGCAGCTCCATAGTACTTTAAATCTGTGGCTCTCTCATTATTGTGCAAACTAATTAAGCACCTAGTCAGTAAAGCAGAACTACTTATAACTCTATTCTTATTTGAAGAAGAAGGAATAGAATAACTACATGTGCCTTTGATAAAACAAAATCATCTGCTTTAGCTTGTAGTCCTCCTACCAGTTGCTTTCCTTCACGTCTCTGCTGCAGTGAGCGGACCATTTCTAAAAGTAAAGTTATCAAGGAAGAAAACTTTGAGATGTTTGCTCTTGTGTACTATACCTGTCTACTTGAAACTGGACTGCAACCGTTCATTTCACCCAGACTATTAAAAAACAATCCTGAACTACAATAAGTGAGAGACATCATGCCCCACTGCCAGTCCCCAGTCGTTTTCCATGTTTGTCTTTAGGCTATTGTATTTCTGTGAATAGAGTAGTTTAGACAATTCTTTATTTATGTTTGGAGTTTCAGTTCTATCTTCTCACATCAGAAATCAGGGTGAAGGTAATAATGAAAAAAATGCCTGAACAACTTGTCACTAGAACCCAAGTTTCAGAAGTATAGAGATGCCCGAATCCTAGGGGTTTAAGATTTAGATTGAAAATATATGCTGCATTACTTATGGTTAGAGTCACACTACATAAAAAGCAGGAAAAAGTCTCTCAGTGTATTTCAGGACATCAAAATCTCAAGTCAAAGTATCAAGTCAAAAGTTAATTTTATCTTATATCAATGTGCTTGGAGCAGGATCAATGTTAGGTTTTTAGTCATACGAAGTTTTGGAGGTTTTATTTATTTTATTTTACCTGCCTTGAATGTAACTTCCATACCTGAGCTAATACAGCTGGCTGCAATTAAAAAAAAAAAGTATTGGCAGGGCAGGGGACACATTCAATAGCCAAAAATACTCTATATTATTAAAACAGCTAAGGAGAACTTTTCTCGTACTGATTCTGACTCTCAAGCTTTGCACTTCAGAAAATTGTAGCATACTTTCTGACTCTAAATTGGACAATTTGTGTATGAAATGAGCTTTTGAGATAAGATCTGTATTTGTTAATGTAACTGTCTAGAACATGTGAATTAATAGGGCTGAAGAGTTGCTTCAGGCGAAGAATTCTAAAATAATTCTGTGATTTTTTTTTTTTAAATATTGGAAAAGCATTTTGGTTACGGTACATTCGTATAACAACCTCATGAAAAAGCTTTGTTTTACATGAATTGTTAGGAAACTACCTAGCTTTATAAATGTATTCTATTTACTTAGGTATTTATTCCAAACATTCTCCTCATATTTGCAAGTAATGAAAATAATTTGTAATACTTCTGCAATGAACAACAGAAAAAAATCATGCAACTCTTCCTATTTTATGTGTAGTTAAAAACCCAATAAAATCCCTAACCTATCTACAAATGAGAAAAGGAAGAAAATACACTAAAGCCATGCTTACTGTCTTTTCTGTATTACTTGTATTTTTTTCAGTCAGTAGCCTCAGTACTGCATCATGGATTAACACAGTAAACATACACCTTGGAAATAGTTTTTTCCATCATAATGAACTTATCTACCCTAAGAGAGAAACGATTTTCAAAAAATGTATATGATTAATTTGCATGTCCTATATCTACCTCTAGTTAGGCTTTATCAGTTTCCAGTTATTTGTCATAGGAACGTGAATTTAGAGTAGATATTTATGAAAGTAAGACTGGTACAAAGACGCTTATGGTTATGAAAACGATAGAAGAACATAACTTGCGGGAGAAGACTGGTACAAAGACGCTTATGGTTATGAAAACAATAGAAGGGATTATGAAAGGGTTATGAAAACAATAGAAGGAATTACCTCACTTGTGGGAGGCAATTATAATCTTACAGGGATTACACAAAGCTCTGGCTTTATTATATACCAATTGGTTGACATTTTTCTTTGAAATATTAGGAACATTTAGTAGTGTAAGAGAAGCATATTTCATAGAATCATAGAAAGGTTTGGGTTGGAAGGGACCTTAAAGATCATTTAGCTATAACCCCCCTGCCATGGGCAGGGACACCGTCCACTAGACCAAGTTGCTCAAATCCCCATCCAGCCTGGCCTTGAACACTTCCAGGGATGGGGTATCCACAGCTTCTCTGGGCAACCTGTTCCAGTGCCTCACCACCATCATAGTGAAGAATTTCTTCCTTATATCTAGTCTAAATCCACCCCCTTTCAGTTTAAAGCCATTACCCCTTGTCCTGTCATTACATTTAGCCAGTACATAACTATTTTGATATATTTCCTGAGGACTACAGGCATTTCTACAGGTGATACATAAAAAACACTGGCTTCTACAGATAAAAGAATTTAAATTCCAGTAACTATTTTTAAGAAAATAATTCTGCATATAGAAATAGTTCTAAGCATCAGTAAACATCTTGCATCATTTTAGCATAAGTTTTGGTAACTGGTACCTCACTTTCATCCTCCATATCCAAAAACTTTTCACTTCTTGTGAGTTTTGCAGTCAAATTTAGGCACCACGGACACACTCTTCATGTGCACTCCTAAAATATACTCCCATGATGTACCAATGCAGTGTGATACAGAGAAAGTATAATCTTTGGTTTAAGACAAACAATGATTTTTCATATTTTTATTCTGTGTCTGAGTTTACAAGGCTAGGGAAAAGGGGTTGCCAGCTGAATAACAGCTATTAGGTATTGCTACAACTTTGTAGTTCATATTAATGTTATACCTGGGTTGCACCAGAAACATGATGTAAACACAGAATAAGAGAGTGCTCTTTCCAAGAAAATGAATATTTCTATATTTCAGAGAAGGACAAATTGCGTGTTCACTCCCCTTTCCCCCTCACCATGTCCTAGTCTAGTACCATACTCCATGAAGAAGAGTCCT